>NC_037670.1:21511479-21692682 GCF_003255815.1 Theropithecus gelada
CCCCCCACCTCCTCACTCACCTCCTCACTCATTCACCCCTTCACCTTCTCATTCACCCCCTCACCTCCTCACTCACCCCCTCACCTCCTCACTCACCTCCTCACTCACTCACCCCTTCACCATCTCACTCACCCCCTCGTCTCCTCACCCCCTCCCTCCCAGCCTGCCCCTCCTATCTTCCTTTTCTTTGTGTGAGAATCTGGGGCCCTTGAGTGGTGTCAGTCCCCCCAAGACTCAAGGAGTCCCCAGGGCCTTGTTATCCAGAACACCCCGACCTGGGTCCCAGGAGACCCCATGGGATCACAGGAGTGTTCAGGGATATGGTGCTTCCTGGGTCTGGGTGGGCTGAAGGGGCATCCTCCCTTCTCCAAGCAAGAGGAGACCCCCAGGAGCCCCCTGAGTCAGCCCCCAGCAGTGGTGCCGGTGCCATCTGCCCTGTCCTTGCAGCCTGGGAGACCCTCGGGAGGGGAGGGTGCTGAGTGGCTGGGCGGCTTCTGCTGATCTCACCCCACTGGCCTCCTGTTTGTCTTCCTCAGCTTGTGGGGTCCGCTCAAACTTAAGCCGCCAGAGCAGGATCGTGGGCGGCCAGAACGCACTCCTGGGGGCCTGGCCCTGGCAGGTCAGCCTGCATGTCCAGAACATCCATGTGTGCGGAGGCTCCATCATCACCCCCGAGTGGATCGTGACAGCTGCCCACTGCGTGGAAAAGTATGCCAGGGGCGGCGTGGGCTGGGTGGGGTCTCTGGGCTGGCCTCTAGTCACCCTGTGACCTTGAGCAGGGTCTCAACCCTTGCAGCCTGGGCGTCCTTGTGTTTAAATGGGGAGAGTGTTGCGCCTGCTTCCTAGGCTTGTGGGGTACCAGGTGCACTCATGCCAGGCAGTGCATGGCTGTGTCATCCTTCAGCACGTATGCACTGAGTGTCCCCTGCACGCGGGACACAGGGTGCAGGTGGAACATTCTCCACGATGTCACCATGACCAGCGTTCCTTCCAGCCGCTGTCCTCTGAGCTCTGTCCTGCCCTTGAGCGAAGCCCCCGCCCCCTGAGGTCTCCTCTCTCCGGGACATTAGTCCCAGGAGAGGACACACTCAGACAGGCTCAGGGGCCTCAGGCTGCCCTGCTGGAAGGTCCCTGGGGTTAAGTGTTCTTGGCCACAGCATTGCTCATGCAAAGGGTTAGGTAGGGGTGAGGCTAGCTGTGACAGTGTTAGCATTTATGGAAGCTACCAACCCCTCCCCTTTTTCTTAAACACATAGTGCTTTTGGTCACATGCTGCTTTGGAGGAGGCCTTACTCGGCGGATGTATTTTTCTGCCTCAGAGAGAGGCTGAACTGGGTTTGACTCTTGGCCCAGCCCTTTTTGGCTGCGTGGCCTTAGATGATTCACTCAACGTCTCTGACCCATGGTGCATGCAGCTATAAGATGGGCATGCCCTTCTCCTCTCGGGCTGTTATGAAGGTCAAGGAAGCAAGGGCTGTTACCCAAGGGTGCTCCCTTCTCTGCCCATCTTCACACCCCCGCGTGCTCTGGGCCCTCTAGGAGCTGGGTTTCTCTCAAGGGCTGTTACCCAAGGGTGCACGCTTCTCTCCCCTCTTCATACTCCCAAATGCTTTGGGTCCACTAGGAGCTGGGATTATCTTTTTTTTTTTTTTTTTTTTTTTTTGAGACGGAGTCTCGCTCTGTCGCCCAGGCTGGAGTGCAGTGGCCAGATCTCAGCTCACTGCAAGCTCCGCCTCTCGGGTTCCCGCTATTCTCCTGCCTCAGCCTCCCGAGTAGCTGGGACCACAGGCGCCGCCACCTCGCCCGGCTAATTTTTTTGTGTGTTTTTAGTAGAGACGGGGTTTCGCCATGTTAGCCAGGATGGTCTCGATCTCCTGACCTTGTGATCCGCCCGTCTCGGCCTCCCAAAGTGCTGGGATTACAGGCTTGAGCCACCGCGCCCGGCCGGAGCTGGGATTATCTTAAGAGGGAAACACCTGGATAAAGGAAATGGTTTGATTGATATTGGACTTCAAGTCTGTTCATCGGTACCCATTTATTAAGCACCTACTATGTGCCAGGAAATGCTTTGGCATACAAAGGAAAATAAGGGCCAGTCCTGCTGGAAATGGCCTTGAAACCCCAGGGAGGGATGCCGGCCCCATGGTGGGTGCTGCAGATTCCTCCACGGTGACACAAGAGCCAGAAAGAGGGATGATGTCGGGGGCTGAGGCGGGGAGTCGGAGTGGAGGGAGCGTGGGGGAGAAGGGGAGGCCAAGCCCCTCCTCCACTGTCTCCCTGTGAGGTTTTTGGTGAATCATCCCGCCTCTGGGTGTCTTGCCTCCAGCTTCTGATGTTGGAAGTTCATCCACCAAGAGCTCTGTGTTTGTGGCTCTGAGATACTGAGTCCTTCTTCTCTCCCAGACCTCTTAACAGTCCGTGGCAATGGACGGCATTTGTGGGGACTTTGAGACAATCTTCCATGTTCTATGAAAAAGGACACCGAGTAGAAAAAGTGATTTCTCATCCAAATTATGACTCCAAGACCAAGAACAATGACATTGCACTGATGAAGCTGCATACGCCTCTGACTTTCAACGGTACACGTGGCTCAGGCTTGGCAAGCAAGTTGGCAGAATCTTAAGGAGATGTTGATTGGAAGTGACACTTGTGCTGTGCCAAATGGAAGGGAGGCATTTGCGTTGAGCGAGGGTGGTGTGCAGTGGGTGGCCAGTGGGAGAGGCTCACAGAGGCTAAGAGCACCTGCCGCATTTTGGGGGAGGCAGCAGCCACCGCATCTGTTCTGTACTGTACTGAGTGGTGATGAGTCAAGCCAGGGGTGGAAAAGGCTAGAACAGGGCTTTCCCACTGCAGCACTCTTGACATCTGAGCTGGTTCTCTGTTCTGGGGCTCTCTTGTGCCTTGTAGGATGTTTAGCAGCGTCCCCAGCCTCTACCCACTGGAGGCCAGTAGCTCCCAAGTTGTGACAACCAGTGTTGTCTGCTGACATTGCCAAACATCCCCTTTGAGGCAAAGTCACTTCTAGTTGAGAACTACTATTGAGATGTGTAAAGATCCTTGATTTTTAAAGATACATTCTAAAACCAAGTTGCTTAATTCAGGACAAACATGCTTTCTCTTAGCCTCTTATTCGGTCCCACTCTGGTCCATCCAACGGTCTGGAAGGTTCTAGGCCCATGTGGATAGAGAAGAAGCAAAACCTCAGCCCTCCCTACAACGTGTCTGTATTCACACTGGGAAATGGTTCACCTATAGAAGAGTGAACACATGAGCAACGGCGTGGTGCCTCTGGGGCGAAAGCTGACTCCATCGGCTTTTTGGCTGTTGCCTCCTGTGTGTCTTTCCCCTCTTGGTCACCTGGAGTGTGTAATTTTAGAAGCAGAGCTAGCAAATAATTCCTCTTAGAGCAGAGTTAGCAAATAATTCTACTTCTAAGTAGCATGACTTCTTGCCTGCCAGAAGGAGGGGTCTGGCAGGGGGAGAAAGTGAGCACGCGGGACTTGCTGGGATGCAGGGTCCTCTGGGCAGGGTGGCCGGGGTGCCAGGCCCAGCAGCCTGCATGTGGGAAGGCCAGGTGGAGACATAGCCCTTGGCCTTGGGTGATACCAGCCTGGCTCACTGTATTTTCTCTTCTTAAAACAGAGGTGGTGAAACCAGTATGTCTGCCCAACCCAGGCATGATGCTGGAGCCGGAGCAGCACTGCTGGATTTCTGGGTGGGGGGCCACCCAGGAGAAAGGTGAGGCTCCTGGGCATGTAGGACTGCAGGGCCCACAGATGGAGCATTGGGTTCGGAAGTGGGAGGTCCAGGTTTTAATCCCAGTTCTACTACTCAATGATTGGATGACTTTGGGTGATTCCCCCAGTCCTTGTGCCTCAGTTTCTCCATCTGCTAAATGGGAGAAATCCTGCCCAGTCTACCTAATACACTGTGTTCTTATTACGATCACACGGAGCAGCATGTGGAATGGCTTTTGAAGTATCTGGGTCATACGAGTTTAGAGGTGCAGGATCTCCTGTGTTGCACCCATTGTGAGCTTAGAGCTGCCCTGGAGATCCCACCAAGGCCTCCATGGCTGAGTGACAGGGGCTTGGTGAGGACGGGCATCCTGGACCTGTGGTGGCCACATCTAAACCTGTCCTCTGCCCTGATAACCACAGAGAGAGGCTCTCTCGGCCCCCTTCAGTTGCAGTCTGCATTTCTCTCTGACAGTCTTTCAAATGAAGGGAGCCTGGCTGCTTCATTTTTATGGAGGGTTGGAAGAGCTTAGTGGCAGGCACAAAGGTTCATTTTACATATTGTTTACATCCTTCTCAAAAGCGTCTAGGCCATACAGACAGCAAATCCGTTCAAACAAGGGGAAAAGTACAAAGGTTGGGTGATTTGGGGGGAGCATCAGGGAAGGTAGTGGGGGGCATCCTGGCTCCTCATCAGCAGAAACTTACTGCAGTGGAGCCACAAGCTGGGCAAAAGGCCTCATGGAATCCAAGATGAAGGGAATAGCGACAAATATGTGTGCACACCTGCACCTAGTGCGGGCTGAGTGCTACTCAGGTGCCGGGAATGCAGAAGTGAACAGAGTAAGACAAACATCTCTGCTGTCAGGAGCTTTACCTCTCTTGTGGATGTGGGGGCCGGGGGCGGGGGGCAGGTGTGGTCAGACAGAAGACAAACAACTGAGCGAGGTACTTCCAAATATCTGAGGGTGGGGAGCAAGGTCCCGGCTACTTTGAAGGGGTGGTCAGGGAAGGCTTCTCGGAAGAGGTGGCATTTGAGCTGAGACTCAAATGGCAGAAATGTGTACACATCAAAAAGGCTAGTGCATGTATCTTAAGGTGTGGTCAAGGGGCCAAGGAGGTGGGCTGGGGCCAGATTGCATAGGTCCTTGTGGATTATGGTGAAGACACCAGCTTCTCGTCTGCTTGAGGTAGCAAGATCGTGAGCCAGGGAGTGCCATGATCTGGCAGCTGTGCGGGGAGTGGGGATTCATAGATGGAGATGAGGATCATGGTGATGAGTCCATTGCTGTGGTTCCCTGAGACAGGAAGGCAGCTCATAGCAGAGTGTGGACATGGTTGTGGAGAGATGAGGGTACATTTGGGCTAGAGCCACCAGACTTGCTGATGGGTTGCACGTCTGTGGGAGAGAGTGAGAAGTCAGGGACGATGGCTTTCTGCTCTGTGACTGAAGTCCCAGGGTGGCGGGTGGTGCCATCTTCCAAGCCAGGGAATATTGGTTGGTGAGAATTTGGGGTGGGAGAAGGTGTGATGGAGGGTTCTGGTTTTGCACATTAAGCCCACGGTGCCCAGAAGATACCCAAGGGGAGGCAAAGCGAGAGTGGGAAATGCAGAGATAGCAAGTGCAGGCCCGTGTCTTGAGAAGCTCTCATGTGCAGGGGAGCCAAGAAGCAGGCGGCCTAGGGAGGGTTGTGTGTGCTCCAGAAGGGTGTGTGCGTGCCAGAGGGGAAACGGGAGCCTGTAGCCTGGGTAGTGTTCAGTGAGGAGCGGGAAATTGGTTCGGCAGAACCAAGCCTTTGGTGAATAAGAGGGGGATTCCACGGCACTGATAGAGCCCTGTGGTTTCAGAACTGGGAAGTTCTTTCCCTGAAGCTGAACTCTAGAGCTGCACTCAGCACAAGCACTGCCAGTTGTAAGGAGAATCCAGGTTTCCCAGGAGAGGGCTTGGTGCTAGGATGAGCTGAGGGGGGCAGGGCTGGAGAGAGAGCTGTGACCATCTGTGTAGTGTGTGTGCAGGTCTCAGGGAGGGAAGTGTGCTCTCCCTGTGAGAGCTGCTGGCAACACTGGGAGCTCAACAAGTCTCCCTGTCCTTAGGGAAGACCTCAGACGTGCTGAACGCTGCCATGGTGCCTCTCATTGAGCCGTGGAGATGCAACAGCAAATACATCTACGACGGCCTGATCACACCAGACATGATCTGTGCCGGCTTCCTGCAGGGGACCGTTGATTCTTGCCAGGTAATTCAACATGTTTATTCTACCTTTGACCCTTACCAGATCCTACTGAACCCCCCATGAGGGAGAGGGCATTCTTGGGGTCAGCAGAGCCTCCGCAGTGACATGGAGCCTGCTCGGGGCAGTCATGGGAAGTGATGGCCACAAACAGTGTGAACACTTCTGGTGGCAGAAGCAAGTACAAACAGCAAATCACACGCGCCCTCTGAAAAACTGGTATTTGGTAAAAGTGCCAGTGGAACAGAAACAAGTATTTAGACTATTTTAAATTATGAACAGCAATTTATTTGGTAACTGTCAGCTTGTACAGATTAAAATTCAGGGTAGGGGCTGTCTCTTTGGGGGTTACATCTCTGTGACCGTCACCCTTTGATGGTGGAGACTTGGAGCCCACACAGTCACTCGTAACTCACACCGCAACACACACCCCCACCTCCTGTAGGCCTGGTCAGTGGTGTGCAGTGGATTGTGATTTTTCTGCTCTCTGTACCTTGCCGTGTCCCCCAGGGTGACAGTGGAGGGCCTCTGGTCACTTTGAAGAATGATGTCTGGTGGCTGATCGGGGATACAAGCTGGGGATCTGGCTGTGCCAAAGCTTACAGACCGGGAGTGTACGGGAATGTGACCGTCTTCACGGACTGGATTTATCGACAAATGAGGGTAACTATCCTGTCCTGCTTCTGGCTGTGTTCTTTGATTCCTCAAGCCAAAGCCAGACATCTGTTAGGCATGGTTCTGCTGCCGGAAGCTGACTGCTGACCACTGGTCAGCATGAAACAAACCCTGCTTACTCCAGCCACAGCCCCGTCCCCCTGGTGTCCACCCATTGCTCATTGCCTCTCACTGACTTCACTTGCATATTTCCCCTGGTGCTTGGATGAAAAGCGCTGGGGCTCGGCTTGTGTACTCTTTCGTGCTCTCCCGACCACACTTAGTTCTGGCTCAGCTGACTCAGTTATTCCACCCAGGCCACCTCGCATCAAATTTTTTTTTTTTTTGAGATGAAGTCTCACTCTGTCGCCCAGGCTGGAGTGCAGTGGCACGATTTCAACTCACTGCAACCTTTGCCTCCAGGGTTCAAGTGATTCTCCTGCCTCAGCCTCCCGAGTAGCTGGGATTACAGGCACCCGCCACCATGCCCAGCTACTTTTTGTATTTTTAGTAGAGATGGGGTTTCTCCATGTTGGCCAGGCTGGTCTCGAAGCCCTGACCTCAGGTGATCCACCCACCTCTGCCTCCCAAAGTGATAGGATTACAGGCGTGAACCACCACGCCTGGCCTCACATGAAGCTTTTGATTTACAGAGAGCAGAGGGAAGAACCGACTGTGCCCATCCTTTTCTGGGGCTATCGAGTGGCCCCTGGGCAGCCCCCAAGGTTAGGAAGTGCAGGAGCAGCCAGGGTTCTCTGATGCCCCAGACTCAAGCACGAGGGAAGGTCCCAGGGGTTCCCTGTGAACCTCATGGACGTCTCTGTTTAGCAGAGCCCTGGCCTTGGGCATTGCCTAGATAGAGGTTGAGAACCAGATCTTCTCATCTCCAGGGCCTCAGACCTGTAGTTTTCTCACATTGCTACGCTTTCCAGGGCTGGGCTACTAGTGGAAGAAAATGCTCTATTCTGTGTCCTCTCAAGTCTCCCAGATGCCCAGTCTGTTGAAGGAGGAGCAGAATCAGGGGGCATTTCCCGCTAAGGCCCGACCTGTGTCTCCTTCAGATGACACGCAGGACTCAGGGCCTTCCCGTGACCATGGGGCCCAGCTTAGCCTCGCCTGGCACAGGGCCCAGTGCTGGAAACAGATGACCCCAGGGGAGGCAGGGCAGGAGGGAAGTTGGCAGGGCTGGGACGGTCAGCCAGGCTGAGGGGCGGACTCACGCCAGGATGGAGCTAGCAAATGAGCCGGGTATGTTTGGCGGCTGCAGGTGGGTCCGTGTGGCTGTGCGGGGAGGGAAGGGCTGTGTGGCAGGAGAGCAGCTGGGGGAAGCCCAGACTCTGCTGAAGAGATGTCCCTCAGGCTGGTCTACACACATGCTGCCTGCTCCTCCAGGAGCTCCTGCCCCGCCATGCTCAACCCAGCTCTGACCTCCATGCTGGAGAGAAAAAGATCCTTTGTGCTATTAAGCCTTGCTTATTTGGTTTCTAAGTGCTTCATGTGAACCTAGAGGAAAAAAACTATTTTCCACCTTTGTTTGTCTTAAGAAAATAATACTTATTTTTTTCCTATTTGAACAGGCAGATGACTAATCCTCATGGTCTTTGTCTTTGACGGCGTTCCACGAGAAAACAAAGCGGCTGGTTTTGCTTCCCCGTGCGTGATTTACTCTTACAGATGATTCAGAGGTCACTTCATTTTTATTAAACAGTGAACTTGTCTGGCTTTGGCACTCTCTGCCATTCTGTGTAGTCTACAGTGGCTCCACTGCCCAGCCTGCTCTCCTTAACCCCTTGTCCACAAGGGGTGATGGCCGGCTGGTTGTGGACACTGGCGGTCAAGTGTGAAGGAGAGGGGTGGAGGCTGCCCCATTGAGATCTTCCTTTTGAGTCCTTTCCAGGGGCCACTTTTGGATGAGCATGGAGCTGTTGCCTCTCAGCTGCTGGATGGCTTGAGATGGAAAAGGAGAGACATGGAAAGGGAGACAGCCAGGTGGCACCTGCAGCGGCTGCCCTCTGGGGCCACTTGGGTAGTGCCCCCAGCCTAGCTCTCCACAGGGGGTTTTTGATGATTGGTTCTTAGTGCCTTAGCAGCCCCGGATGGTGGCTGGAATAAAGGGACCAGCCCTTCATGGGTAGTGACGTGGTAGTCACTTATAAGGGCAACAGAAACATTTTTGTTTTTACAGGGTGAGAATGTAGACAGTGCCCTTGGTGCAAGGGAAGCAACTGCAGAGGAACTTGCCCTGGGCACTCCTGGTGCAGGTCTCCACCTGCACATTGGGTGGGGCTCCTGGGAGGGAGACTCAGCCTTTCTCCTCATCCTCCCCGACCCTGCTGCCAGCACCCTGGAGATTGCACATGCCCCTTGGTCCTGGCAGGGGGCCAAGTCTGGCACCATGTTGGCCCCTTCAGGCCTACTAGTCACTGGAAATTGAGGTCCATGGGGGAAATCAAGGATGCTCAGTTTTAGGTACACTGTTTCCAAGTTATGTTTCTACACATTGCTACCTCAATGCTCCCGGAATCTTAGCATTTGATGTCCACCTACATTTAACTCTTTGAAACTATCATCTTTTTGCCAAGTTTGAGTGGTGGCCTATTTGAGATACTTTGACAAAATGATTGGCTTCTGACTTAACGTTCTATAAATGAATGTGCTGAAGGAAAGTGCCCATGGTGGCGGTGAAGAAGAGAAATTGTGTTTTGTTTTGGACTCTCTGTGGTTCCTTCCAATGCTGTGGGTTCCCAACCAGGGGAAGGGTCCCTCTTGTATTACCAAGTGCCATAACCATGAGCACTACTCTAGCATGGTTCTGTCTCTTGGCCAAGCAGGCTGGTTTGCAAGAATGAAATGAATGATTCTACTGCTAGGACTTAACCTTGAAATGGAAGGTCATGCAATCCCATTTGCAGGATCTGTCTGTGCACGCGCCTCTGTAGAGAGCAGCATTCCCAGGCACCTTGGAAACAGGTGGCACTATAAGGTGCCTGCTCCCCAAGACACATCCTAAAAGGTGTTGTAATGGTGAAAACGTCCTCCTTCTTTATTGCCCCTTTTTATTTATGTGAGCAACCATTTGTCTTTTTTGTATCTTTTTTAAACTGTAAAGTTCAATTGTGAAAATGAATATCATGCAAATAAATTATGCAATTTTTTCAAAGTAATTACTGCATCTTTGAAGTTCTGCCTGGTGAGTAGGACCAGCCTCCATTTCCTTGTAAGGGGGTGATGTTGAGGCTGCTGGTCAGAGGACCAAGGTGAGGCAAGGCCGGTCTTGGCGCTCCTCTGGTTGGTGCCCTCAGTTCCTGCAGCCTGTCCTGTTGGAGAGGTCCCTCAAATGACTCCTCATTATTATTCTGTTAGTCTGTTGCCATGTTCCTAATAAAGACATTTTTTAGAGTCAAGACTACAATTTATAAAAGAAAGAATTTTGTTGGATATACAATTCCACATGACTGGGGAGGCCTCACAATCATGGCAGAAAGCAAGGAGGAGCAAGTCACATCTTATGTGGGTGGCAGCAGGCAAAGAGAGAGTTTGTGCACAGAAACTCCCATGTTTAAAACCATCAAATCTCGTGAGACTCATTCACTATCCCAAGAACAGCACAGGGAAGACCTGCCCCCATGATTCAATCATCTCCTATCAGGTCCCTCCCACAACACCTGGGAATTATGGGAGCTACAATATGAGATTTGGGTGGGGACACAGAGCCAAACCATATCATTCTGCCCCTATACCCCCCAAATCTCGTATCTTTACATTTTCAAAATGAGTCAGGCCTTCCCAACAGTCCCCCAAAGTCTCAACTCATTTCAGCATTAACTCAAAAGTCCACAGTCCAAAGTCTCATCCAACACAAGGCAAGTCGCTTCTGTCTATGAGCCTGTGAAATCAAAAGCAAGTTAATTACTTCCTAGATATAATGGGGTAAATACAGGCATTGGGTAAATACAGCCATTCCAAATGGGAGAAATTGGCCAAAATAAAGGGGCTGCAGGCCCCTTGCAAGTCCAGAATCCAGCAGGCCAGTCAAATCTTAGAATGCCAAAATGACCTCCTTTGACTCCATCTGTCATATCCAGGTCATGCTGATGCAAGAGGTGGGTTCCCATGGTCTTGGGCAGCTCCATCTCTGGTTGTGTAAGATAGAGCCTCCTTCCTGGCTGCACCATGGGCTGGTGTTGAGTGTCTGCAGCTTTTCCAGGCACATAGTGCAAGCTGTCAGTGAATCTACCATTCTGGGGTCTGGAGGATGGTGGCCCTCTTCTCACAGCTCTACTAGGCAGTGACCCAGTAGGGACTGTGTAGTGGCTCCAACCCCACATTTCCCTTCTGCACTGCCCTAGCAGAGGTTCTCCATGAGGACCCCACCCTGCAGCAAACTTCTACCTGGGCATCCATGCATTTCCATACATCTTCTGAAATCTGGGCAGAAGTTCCCAAACCTCAGTTTGTGCACTGGCAGGCTCAATACCATGTGGAAGCTGCCAAGACTTAAGGCTTCTGACCTCTGAAGCCACAGCCCAAGCTGTACGTTGGCCCATTTTAGCCATGGCTATAGTGGCTAGGATGCAGGACATCAAGTCCCTAGGGTGCACACAGCACAAGGACCCTGGGCCTGGCCCATGAAACCACTTTTTCCTCCTAGGCCTCTGGGTTTGTGATGAGAGGGGCTTCTGTGAAGACCTCTGACATGCCCTGGAGATACTTTCCCCATTGTCTTGGGGATTAACATTCAGCTCATTACTTATGCAAATTTCTGCAGCTGACTTGAATTTCTACTCAGAAAATGGGATTTTCTTTTCTATTGCATTGTCAGGCTGCAAATTTTCCAAACTCTTATGCTGTTTCCCTTTTGAAACTGAATGCCTTTAACAGCACCCAAGTCTCTACTTGAATGATTTGCTGCTTAGAAATTTCTTATGCCAAATAGCCTATATCATCTCTCTCAAGTTCAAAGTTCCACAAATCTCTAGGGCCGGGGCAAAATGCCCCCAGTCTCTTTGCTAAAATATAACAAGAGTAACCTTTGCTCCAGTTACCAACAAGTTCCTCATCTCCGAGACCACCTCAGCCTGAATTTCATTGTCCATATCATTATCAGCATTTTTGTCAAAGCCATTCAAAAGGCCAGGTGTGGTGACTCACCCCTGTACTCCCAGGATTTTGGGAGGCCAAGGCAGGCAGACCATCTGAGGTCAAAAGTTCAAGACCAGCCTGGCCAACTTGGTGAAACCCCCATCTGTACAAAAATACAAAAATTAGCCAGGCATGATGGTGGGTGCCCGTAGTCTACTGTAAACTACTAAGGAGGCTGAGGTAGGAGAATCGCTTGAACCTGGGAGGTGGAGGTTCCAGCAAGCTGAGACTGTGCCAGTATACTCCAGCCCAGGCAAGAGAGTGAGACTCCATCCTTACGTTCCCTCCTCCAGACCCGATTTTCCTGCCTCACTTACAGGGCAGACCACAGAAGCTGGAGAGCAGGCTCTGATCCCAGCATGCTCCGTCATGGGTGGGAATGGAGGGATGGGTAGGGAGGGGCAGTTCCATCGCTTGCCTGAGCCCAGGGCCCCTCTAAGTGCAGGAAGGAATCACACAAAGCAGTCTCCAGGGCTCTCTCCAAGTTCTGACCACTGGGACCCCTCCCCTCTCCACTCTCAATGACTAGTTAGGACAGGCCTGGGGGATGACCACACATGTTCATTTTGGCCGAAAGGAACATCCTTTTGGGCACCTTGGGGCGTCCCCAGCAGGTTCACTCCCCTGGGGAAATTGAAATTGCTGTTCTCTGGGACACACACTGTCAGCTTTCTTCATCCTTTCTGGTTATCACTAGCAAAATTCTAACAACAGCAAAATAGAATCCTGTGCAACACTTTGACGCCTCCAACTCTGCTTGCAGTGCAGCAGAACCTTAAAGGCAAGTGGAAGACTAACTTGGGTGGTGGTGGAAGGAAGGGACGTTTTGTAGTGGAGAAGTTTCCCAGGCCTGCCACAAGAGGGCACCCGCCTCATGGAAGGGCCGGCCTGTCTGACTCACCAACACAGCAGAGGACCTGGGCCACGTCCACTGCAAGAACGCGTGCCTAGTATTGAATTAAGAATGCTTGGACCCGGCCGGGCGTGGTGGCTCAAGCCTATAATCCCAGCACTTTGGGAGGCCGTGGCGGGTGGATCATGAGGTCAGGAGATCGAGACCATCCTGGCTAACACAATAAAATCCCGACTCTACTACAAATACAAAAAACTAGCTGGGCATGGTGGCATGTGCCTATAGTCCCAGCTACTTGGGAGGCTGAGGCAGGAGAATTGCTTGAACCTGGGAGGCAGAGGTTGCAGTGAGCCGAGATTACACCACTGCACTCCAGTCTGGGCGAGACTCTGTCTCAAAAAAAAAAAAAAAAAGAATGCTTGGACTCGTCCAGCCTTACTCTTGCAAACCTGTGTGTGTGCTGGTGTCATCTCTCCCTTAAGCATGAGTCAAAATGATCAGCCTCTGCTAACTCAGTAGCTCAAGTCAGCCTGCAGGTGCACTTCAGCACCTGGGAGAGCCATAAAGGTACTGCCCAGTGGCAGCTGCTGACCTGGGCTTGTGAAATGCCCACTGCTCTCCGGACATCCTCTCTTATAAATGAATTCTCAAACTTTCCGAATAATTGAGAATTATAGAGTCCCAAGAGTCAGAAGAGATCTGGGATGGGGGATGGTCCAGAGGGGAGAGGATTGAGTTGCTGGTCCAGCCCCCATCCCCAACCTGACAAGCAGCTGTACAGCTTGGCCTGATGCCTCCACTGCCTGGGACCTCACAGCTCTTGAGGAAGCCATGCCATCCGGGGGCCCCCCTGTAGAAAGTACCCCCATTACCCACACTGATCACCTAGAATGTACCTCCCCAGAGGACATCGCACCTTGGTGCTCACACTTCATCTCTCTTGTTGCCTCTTGGCTTTCTCTTTCCTAGGCTCGGGCAATCCTGATCCTTCAACTCTCCCCTTAAGGGACACAGTGTTTGGTCCTCTCCTGCCCCATCCATCCAGTCCACTGTTCAATTTCCTGCCCTTGAGCCTGCCTTGGCCTCATGGTGAGGAGGCCCAACAGCAGCACTGATTGGCAGCCATGGTTCTCATGCTCAGGGCATAAGAGTGTGGCTTAGAGTCTCCCCGCACCAGGCTACACCAAAGAGAACTTCAGTCGGGTTCTCCTCCAAGGTTAGTGTTCTGCCTTCTCTGCTTCCCAGACCACTCCCCCAGCCACAGCCTCTGCAGGTAAAGGCCCACTGGGAAACCTCTTTTTTCTGACATGGAGTCTTACTCTGTAGCCCAGACTGGAGTACAGTGGCACAATCTGGGCTCACTGCAACCTCCACCTCCTGGGTTCAAGTAATTCTCCTGTCTCCGCCTCCCGAGTAGCTGGGACTATAGACACATGCCACCACACCCAGCTAATTTTTGGATTTTTAGTACAGACAGGGTTTCACCATATTGGTCAGGCTAGTCCTGAACTCCTGGCCTCAGGTGATCCACCCGCCTTGGCCTCCCAAAGTGCTGTGATTACAGCGTGAGCCACCACACCTGGCCTGGCAACCTCTTTTTGACTGGGCCTTGTGCTTTTCAACTCCATACTAGGTACCCAGTGACTCAACAAATTGGACACTTTATCAATGCACATTATTAACAGTTAGCACCGCTGGCTTCATATTCTGTTTCATTTTTTTAAAGTGTGTTCCCCCATTTCCCTCCAGTCCATAGGAAATCATCAGACCCTGTTCTTTTGCTCGCTTCTACCTGGCCCTGCCATGGAGGACAGCTTTAGCGCCGACTGCTCCATTGCATCCTACCTGCTAGTTTCAGGCTTCTCCCCAAAATACAAAACATGGCAGAGCGGTGTCCACTAGAAATAAGTTTATTACAAACGGAGGAGACAGGGCTCTGACAGGACTGACACACATGGCACTCATGCTCCTAAAACACTGGATTTGTTTAGGGACATTACAAACACCAGGAAATAAGTTTCTGTGATGCTCAGCCCATGTCAGCTCCTAAGAATACAGAGAAGGGGAAGAGCTGCCAGGCGGAGCAATTCTGAGGGCTGAAAATCCCTTTCCCAGTACGAAGACAGCATCCTTCATCCCCACCAGCTCATGTGCATCTGAGGGTGGGGCTTTGTCTTCATGCTGGAAACCAAACTGCTCTCACAGCTTCTTGCTAAATTGCCATGGGCTAATGGATAAGCAGAGACTGTGACTATGAAGTCTGACTACTGAGCACTCAAGTAGTCTGTTCAGTAGTTACCTGGGAACAGGGGCAGACGGTGTGAGTGCACCTCTACAGGGCTGGACAGAGCGTGGTTAGCCAGGGAACTGGGCGAGCCGGCGCCGAGCTTGCGTCAGCCGTGCAAGCCGCTCCTTCAGGAACTTCCGCTTGTCGCTGGTGTCGCTCCGCTCCTTCAGGAGCCAGCTATAGGTGTCCTTGTCCTGCAGGAGCTGCAGCATGGCCTTCTGAAGCTGCTGGCCATACGTCTGGAGCATGAAGAACTGGATGATCAAAGGGATGTGGCTGGAGATGCGCTTGCTGGCCTCCTGGAAGGAAAGAACAGTTCATGGGAGGGTGGACGGGACACTGTGAGGAAGGGACTCTGACTTCACCATGTGCACATCAGCGGATCCAGATTCTCAATGAGGGATACCCTCGCGAGGCAAGGACCTTCCCCTGGGTTTCAAACCCACCAATCTCCTCCATGGTGGTGGCAGAGAGGAACGATGCACAGTGCAGAGAATCTTCCAGCTATGAGTCATATTCCCACCAGCTTTTCCTGACCATTAAATGGGTACCTCTGATGGAAGGGGGCAAATATGCTCTATAAAGGTAAGCAGGCAGACAGTGGAAAAACTGCATTTCCAGACCAGCCTGGTCAATGTGGTGAAACAGCCTCTCTATTAAAAATACAAAAACTAGCCAGGTGTGGTGGCACACGCCTGTAGTTCCAGCTACTCGGGAGGCTGAGGCAGGAGAATCACTTGAACCCCGGAGGCCAAGATTGCGCCACTGCACTCCAGTCTGGGCGACAGAGCAAGACTCCATCTCAAAAAAATTTAAAAAAGAAAGAAAGAAAAAAACTGCGTTTCCAAATTATTTACAAGCCTGCCAAAGAGATTTGAAGGCTGCTGCTTCTTTTCAATCAACACTCAAGTGACTCAGTAGAAAAAAACATTGGGCTTTCAAAAGCCACGGAATGAAGCTGTCTGAGTTACCTGCATGTACACAGTTTCTACCACTTCCTTTCTCCCTCCCCAAAGTTCCACCTATTAGCAAAACTTTTTTCTTTCCCAGGATGGGTGGATCTCAGGAAGTTGCAGTGTACTGGTCCCTCAGCAAGGTTCTGGTATCTTCTCTATAAAACAGGGCTAATGTGAGGCACTGGTCTCATGGGGTGGTTAAAAACATTAAAGGAGTTAAAAGATGAAATTTTAGAAAGATGCAAGTTTAGAAAGATGCCAGGCATGTAATAAGCACTTCATATGGGTGAGACTGAGGCAGAACTCCCGATCCATGTTCTGTGACCAGAGTGACCGAAAGGCGGGGCGGTCACCACCTGGAAATGGGGGAAAGGAGACAGGACCAGGCTGAAGGCAGGCATTCAGGGCAATGCTGGAGCCCCAGACAGGGGCAGACGGTGTGAGTACTCACCAGGAGAACCGAGGAGAATCAGCTGCAAAACTGCTACAAACAGTAAGAGTCAGGACGGGTGTGAGGTATGGCATTGATACATCTAAAGCTCATATTCCAAAATCGCATCTAACACCCACAAACAGGAGACATAGAGGGAGAAAAGCCGCTTTACAGTACACAACATGAGAACATGTAGGCATAAAGCTCAGAGATGTGCACCTTATACAAAGAAAACTTTAAAATATTCCTGAGGACCTGGCAAAAAGAGGCCTTAAAAACAGAAAGACTTGGGAGGTTGAGGCAGGTGGATCACAAGGTCAGGAGATCCAGACCATCCTGGCTAACAAAATGAAACCCCGTCTCTACTAAAAATACAAAAACATTAGCTGGGCGTGGTGGCAGGCGCCTGTAGTCCCAGCTACTCAGGAGGCTGAGGCAGGAGAATGGCGCGAACCGGTGAGGCGGAGCTTGCAATGAGCCGAGATTGTGCCATTGCCCTCCAGCCTGGGAGACAGAGATCAGCCTTGCCAACACGGTGAAACACTGTCTCTACAATAAAACAACCACCACCACAGCAACAACAAAACTTAAGCAGGGCATAGTGGTGTACACGTGTAGTCCCAGCTACTTGGGAGGCTGAGGCTGGAGAATCACTGGAACCTGGGAGATGGAAGTTGCAGTGAGCCGAGATCGAGCCACTGCACTCCAGCCTGGGCCACAGAGCGAGACTGTCTCAAAACAAAATAAAATCAACAAAAAACTGGAAAGACTCAAGATGTTCTTGGAAAAAGACATGATGTCAGCACAACGTCAGCGCTCCCCACGGAGGGCTATGCAGTGAATGCAATCCCAGTACATACAGCAGCAGTTATCATCATTCACGAGAAACTGGATACACTAATTCTGAAATTCATATTGACACTGAACAAACACAAAGAGGCAGAACATCTCTACATAAAAACAAGTGGGAACCCGATAACTGGACACCCATGTTCTTAGTAGCACTATTTACAACAGCCAAAAGGTGAAACAGGTCAAGTATCCACGATATAAGAAATGGGTAAAAATAATGTGGTGTGTCTATCAGCGGAACAGTATTCTGCCTTTATTGAAAAGGAGTGCACCTGTGATCCCAGCACTTCGGGAGGCCGAGGTGGGAGGACTACTTGAGCCCAGGAGTTCAAGACCAACCTGAGCAACACAGGGACACCCCGTCTCTACGAAAAATTAAAAAATCACCCGGGTGTGGTGGTGCATGCCCGTGGTCCCAGCTACTTGGGCGGTGGAGGTGGGAGGATGGCTGGAGCCTGGGAGACTGAGGTAGCAGCGACCTAGGATCACACCACTGCACTCGAGCCTGGGCAATAACAGCGAGACCCTGTCTCTAAAACACCACCACACTTTGGAAGGCCTAGGTGGGCGGATCACTTGAAGTCAGGAATTCCAGAACAGCCTGGCCAATATGGTGAAACCCTGTCTCTACTAAAAATACAAAAATTAGCCAGGTGTGGTGGCACACACCTGTAATCTCAGCTACTCGGGAGGCTGAGGCAGGAGAATTGTTTGAACCCAGACAGGGGGAGGCTGCAGTGAACTGAGATCATGCCATTGCACTCTAGCCTGGGGGACAGAGCGAGACTCTGTCTCATAATAAATAGGCGTGAACCTCTGACACTTGCTACCACCTGGATGAGGACATCATGCTACATGAAGTAAGCCAGTCACAACTCCTAGGAGGTACTTAGGTTAGTTGAATTCACAGAGACAGACAGTAGGATGGTAGCTATCAGGGACTCGGGGACAGGGAATGGGGAATGTGTTTAATGAGGACAGAGTTTCAGTGTGGGAAGGTGATAGGGTCCTGGAGGTGGCTGCTGGTGATGCTGGCACGATATGAATGTACTTAATGCCACTGAACTATGTACCCCAAAATGGTTAAGATGATAAAATAGACATGATGAATATTTCTGCACAATTTAATGAAAGAAAAAGTGAGGGTGATGTGGGGGTGCTGGCTGCACTAGATGGTGAAACATGGGATAGGGATGTACCAGTGTGACCTGGGTGACACTGACAGATGAAAAGAAGGAAAACAGGGCTGAAGACAGGGTGCAGACAGGACCTAACGCAGGGAGGAAGCGAGTGCCGGAGCGGACCAGTGGGAACTAGATGACCCTCCCAGGACGGGACTGGGACCTCTGCTGCCATCTGGATCCTGCCTCATTCTTGACATCAAAGAACTCCAAATGGACCAAAGGTATCATGTAACAGTTAAAATAAGAAATTAAAGAAAATATCGTCTACCTCATTTATCATCTCGGGGAGACAAAGTCCTCTTAAGGTATGACAAAAACCACTGAAGCCCAAATCCCACTCAAATTTTCTGCTCTAGAAAACTTGAGCATAGTCTAAAACCACCATAGATAAAAATGACAAAGCAGATGACACAATGCAGAGCGTCTGCATCAGAAATCGCAGATGTCTACCATCTCGCCATGCCGAGACACTCCTCCTGGATGAACTGTTGGCTGAGCAAGAAATAGAAATAACTCAATACACAGCAAGATGCACCACCTCATCGCCATAAGAGGATGCCAGTTAAAATCATAATGAGACGTCATTTTCATCTATTAGGCTGTCAAAAAACCCCAACGAGGCCGGGCACAGTGGCTCACGCCTGAAACCCCAGCACTTTGGTAGGCCGAGGCGGATGGATCACAAGGTCAGGAGTTCAAGACCAGCCTGGCCAATATGGTGAAACCCTGTCTCTACTAAAAAAGAAACAAAAATTAGCCGAGTGTGGTGGCATGCGCCTGTAGTCCCAGCTACTCAGGAGGCTGAGGCAGGAGAATCACTTGATCTCAGGAGGCAGAGGTTGCAGTGAGCCAAGACTGAGCCACTGCACTCCAGCCTGGGCGACAGAGTGAGACTCTGTCACCAAAAAACAAAAACAAACAAAACCAAAAAAACCCCAGCAACTTTAGTGCAGACTAAACTGGCCAGTGTGGATGGAAGCAGGCCTTCTCTGGGTAATCTTTATCAGTCTCAAACAAGCCATCCTTTCCCCAGCTGTGATGCTCTGTTTCATGTGTCAACTTGGCTAGGCTCCAGTCCTCAGTGATTCCATCAAACACGAATCTAGGTATTGCTGTGGAGGTATTCTGTAGATGTGGGTAATGTGTAACCCCCTGTAAGTGAAGGAGGCCATTCTCGAGGATGCGGATGGGCCTCATCCAATCAGTTGAGGGTCTTAAGAAAAATGAGGTTTCTCTAAAAAGAAGAAATTCTGCCTGTAGACTCAGCCTTAGCTCCTGCTGCAATTTCTGGTCTGCCCTCCCTGCTGGCATGCCCTGGGATTTTGGACTTGCCAGGCCCCAAAATGGTAGAAGCCAATTCCTTGAAATATATCTATTTCTTTCCTTTTTTTTTTGTTTTATGAGATTGAGTCTCGTTCTGTCACCCAGGTTGGAGTGCAGTGGCGTGATCCTGGCTCACTGCAACCTCTGCCTCCCAGGTTCAAGCAATTCTCGTGTCTCAGCTTTCCAAGTAGCCGGGAATACAGGCATGGGCCACCACGCCCAGCTGCTTTTTTTGTAGTTTTAGTAGAGACCGGTTTCACTGTGTTGGCCAGGCTGGTCTCAAACTCCTGGCCTCAAGAGATCCACCCACATCAGCCTCCCAAAGTGCTGGGATTACAGGCGTGAGCCACCATGACTGGCCGAAATATATTTCTTTACATACATATATCCGTGGTTCTATTTCCCTGCACAATCCTAATATAACAGGAATCTCATTTCTGGGAGTCGATGCTTCCACATACATGATATACAAAAACCTACTCACAGCAACACGCCTGCATTAGCAAAAGACGCAAACAAACCGTTCGCTTAAAGAGCTGGCTCAATACACCACAACCATACAGTGGGATACTCAGCAGCCATTGAAAAGAACAAGGCAGCCCCATCAGAACTGAGGCAGAACAATCTCCCTGGTACAGCAAAAGAGGCAGGGTGCAGAGCAGCACGTCTCCTCCTCTGCTAATCTTTGTGTAAAAACCATTACAAAATGTATATGCATGGGAGCTTTGGAATGCATGAGTCGCCCTGGGAGGACAGAAATGAACCTGGAGAAGGGCTGCTTCTATTCCAGGAAGCTGCTTGGCTCAGAGACTTCTTTGCCATTGTCACTCATCCTATTGTTTGGATTCTGTGAACGTATATGCCTCACCTACTCTCAAGGTAACTATTCATTCTAGGAGGCAGTGTAAGCGGCAGACAGGTGTGAGCTTGGTTGCAGGAGAAGCCGATGTGCATGCCTGTCTTCCCCTTAACTGGCTTCACTCACGTGCGTGCAGCTCCCAGTGTCTGGAGGAACGGAAGTTGACCCTTGGTTTACAGCCTTGCTGCTCAAAGTGCAGTCTCCACCCAGTAGAGTATGGGGACCCCTGAGAGCCCGTTAGAAATGCAGAGGTCAAGCACGGTGGCTCACGCCTCTAATCCCAGCACTTTGGGAGGCCGAGGCAGGCAGATCACTTGAGGTCAAGAGTTCAAGATCAGCCTGGCCAACATGGTGAAACCCTGTCTCTACTAAAAATACAAAAACAAAAGCCAGGCATGGTGGCAGGTGCCTTTAATCCCAGCTACTTGGGAGGCTGAGGCAGGTGAATTGCTTGAACCCAGGAGGTAGAGGTTGCAGTGAGCTGAGATTGTGCCACTGCACTCCAACCTGGGCGACAGAGACTCAGTTTCAAAAAAAAAAAAAAAAAAAAAAAAAAGCAGAATCTCCACCTCATCCTGATCTGCAATTAGCATCTGCATTTCCACAAGGTTCCCCGGAGGCCCCTGTGCTGGGTGAAGTTTCAGAGGCACTGCTTTAAAGCATCCAAATAGTGAGGCAATGGGGACATGTGATAAACCAAGAGATTACAATTTGCTTTACCTCCTCAGGTGTTTACACATCCCAAGGGCTCTACCTGAGTTGTGCCTGTGTTCACTGCCTCCTTCCCCAGGATGAATTAGATGGTACTTCAGGTTATCTGAATCGTGCAGTATCACCCAAAGCATGTGTCTATGAGATAGCTTCCATTTAGTCTGCTACCACTGCATTCCAATGCTGCACTAAGGAACTTGTTAACCAAAAATAAAATCCTATGCCTTCCAGCCAACTCAACAGACTCCCTTCTTGGCCAAGTGGACCCCAGAGAAACCTGAAAATCTGCATTCCTGGCCATAACAGGAAGAGAAGCCAGGCCCCTTTTGGAGTTTAGGTGGAAATTGAGGTAAGACTGGCAAACAAGACTCTGTGGCAGTAAGATACCAGATTATAAAGTCATGCAAGGCAGGGGTTAAGTCACACATGCCCAACAAACCATAAAATCTCCTTGGATGGGTTTTCATGAACTCGGTATAATGTGGCTTACTTTCCAACCCGACTCTGGTATAGCATCACAAGACAGATAGCAGACCCTAAAGGAAATACAAATATTTTACCTAAAAATACATTTGTTGGACATATTTTGAAACGGCTGTTACAGGACCAACAGATCGAAATGGCCCTGCCACATTTTGTCGGGGGGAATTTGCACCGTAAAGAATCTCCATTAATGCAGCCAGACCTCTCCCCTTCTAGGCCTTCCCTGAATCTAGGAGATTAACTGAGAACCTGCTGCCTCTAAGGCCTGAAAAGAAACATTTACCATTTATTCTCTCTGAAGGCTGCTACCCATTCTTCATCTACATACCTTTGGCCTCTAACACTGCCCTTAACTCAGGTATTTCTTTCTATTGATGTCAAGTCTGTAGACAAAGCTTAACTCTTTCAAGCAATTGCCAACTGGAAAATCTCTGAACCCACCTATGACTGGTAAGCTCCCCCTCCTTCAAGGTGCCCTGCCTCTTTAGGGAGGACAAGTACATCTCCCATGTATTTATGATTTTACCTACAATTCCTGCCTCCCTAAAATGTATAAAATCAAACTACATCCTGACAGCCTCAGGCACACTTCCTCAGGACCTCCCGAGATTATTCCCAGAGCCACGGCCCCTCATATTTGGCTCAGAATAAACCTCTTTCAAATATTTTAACAGAGTTTGGTTTTTCCATTAGTAAGCAACTAACATCATCCATACTTGTCTCCTGGAATATCCACTACAATCTATGAGGAGACACCATTTTACAAAGAAAGCTGGGGCTCAGAGAGGTTAAGTAACTTGGCCAGAGCTAGACAGCCATCAAAACCAGACGTCAGTGGCTCTAAGCCACCACCTCTCGGTCTGAGGTTGAGCTGCTTCTATGGAGGCGATATGGTTTGGCTGTGGCCCCACCCAAATCTCATCTTGAATTGTACTCCCATAATTCCCACATGTTGTGGGAACGACCCAGTGGGAGATAATTGAATCATGGGGGCAGTTTCTCCCATGCTATTCTCGTGGGAGTGAGTAAGTCTCACGAGATCTGATGGTTTGGTAAGGGGAAACCCCTTTCACTTGGCTCTCCTCTCTCTTGCCACCACTGCCAGGTAAGAAGTGCCTTTTGCTTTCTGCCATGATGGTAGAAGGCCTCCCTAGCCACGTGAAACTGTGAGTCCATTAAACCTCTCTCTTTTGTAAATTGCCCAGTCTTGGGTATGTCTTTATCAGCAGTGTGAAAATGAACTAAGGCAGGAGGCTAACAAGGAGGTGAATGACAGAACTGACCAATGTCACCTACAGAGAGAGCAAGACTAAAGAGACAGGCGCTTAGAAGCAAAGGAAAGAACGGAAGCTGCCATCCCGAACCACGCGAAGACGTACCTGGTGATAGGCCATCAGGTGCTGAAAGATCTCCTCCATGGAAGAGTCTGTCGAGGAGGACTGGAAAGTCCCCACATCCCAGGATTTCTTCTTTTCTTCTTCCAGCTCCTTCTCTCTGACCTTCTGCAAGGCACCCCTGTACACCTGGTCCTGGCAGTAGACAATCTGCTCCATCTGGAAGTGCAGGCGGATCAGCTTCTCACCTTCTCTCTCTTGTTCTGTTCTAATGTCTTCGATTTTGGACTACAATTAAAAAAAACACACACACACACACCACTCGGTTTCCCGAGTCACAGGAAAGTAGGTAAGAAGTCCGTAAATACCAGGTTACCCGACGTGAGTGAAACAGCACGTTTCCTGGGAACAGCCCTCTGGGCCATGCCCTGGTGTATCTAAGGTGGGTTTCTAGCCCTGGCTGAGGGTCAGAGCTTCCCAGGAGGCTTGAGCCACAGACGGGCCAGATCCCCATCCCGGGGCCTGGGGACCTGCATGGGCTTTGCTTTCAGGTTCTACAACTTGGCTTCTTTCCTTTCTCTTTCAGCAGCTTTTATATCTGATGGTGAGGATTGGCATATCAGATAATCCACAGGGATGAGCAGGGGAGCCAAGTTTAAGTCAGACAAATTCTGTTGTATGTTCCTGGGGTTTAGAGAAACTGGTTGTCAAAACCTGAGGAGAAACTTCACTTCTGGACCCTCCAGGCCTTGATGAGAGGCACAGTGCACGGTGGCAGGTGCATCCTAAACATCTTCCTCCACATCCATCTCGACCTTCTGGGAAAAGCCTTATTAGCTTCATTTTATGAATGAGGAGTCAGGGCACAGGCTGGAAGTGGCACATTCCAAGGCCTCACCCAGCTGGTGAATGATGGGGCCAGGCTCCTCATCTGTGCCGGGGATGCCTGTTTCTAAGAGTGGCTAAGTGTGGTCTCTTGGCCCAGTCTGTCCCCCAGGCTCATTTCCTGTAGGCTCCTTCTTCATTCTGGAAAGTTTTGAGACAGAGTCTCGCTCCGCCACCTAGGCTGGAGTGCAGTGGTGCAATCTCGGCTCACTGCAATCGATTCTAAAGTGTCAGCCTCCCAAGTAGCTGGGACTACAGGCAGGTACCACCATGCGCCCAGCTACTTTTTTGTATTTTTAGTAGAGATGGGGTTTTGCCATGTTGGCCAGGCTGGTCTCAAACTCCTGGCTTTAAGTCATCTACTGGCCTCAGCCTCCCAAAATGCTGGGATTACAGGTTCATCGTGCCCACTCGGGCCAGAAAGATTCTATTTTTATACGTAGCTTCCTCAATGAGTTTCTGGATTTGGAGCCATTGCCTTTAGATGTGATAATCTTCTCCACTAACTGTGGATCTCTTGCTCTATGTGTTTAAGCACTCTCTCCTTTATTGCTTTCAACCAGACATCACTGGTAACACCAGAAGAAGCACTAGTGAGTGACGTTATTTGCTGCTCTAAATGTATACAATAAAATTTAAATAATCCTCATCCAAGAAATCTGTTTTCTAGTGTCAAGCTTAGTTTAAAAAAAAAAATAACACACGGTTGGTTTTACCTTGGCAGTTCTGTGGAGGTTAAAAAGTTCTTCAAAATTTTTCATTGAAACATCTGTGAAAGCGAGCCGGACCATATCTAATCAAAGAGAGAAACACAGTTCAATATTGGTAGGATCATTTGTTCTCTTCCTAAGATGCAAAAAAAATATGAGGATCAAATGATATGAAGTCAAGTTTCCCCTCTCCTCCCTCCCTTCTTCTCTTTACCATGAAAAAGGAAGGCGGGCTCTTTTTGCTTAATAACTTGCTGGAAGAATCTTAAAAGCCAATGACCCCTGGCGTACATTTATTTGATATTTAAGCTTTTTATCCTAAACAGTTGCAAATAATATAATTTCTGTTAAATTATAAATATTAATATTTTATGATACAACTCTTAATATAAGTCAAATCACTCAATGTAGACATTCAAATTCCATTGATATAATTTATCCATTTGAAAGAAATATAAGAACAAGCTTTTAGATTTAAAAATTTATATTATTTTTTATTTTTGAAACTCATTTCTATTCTACTTCCTCACAGAATTTTATTGTAATACAACATATAGTATCTTTATGATTGAAAACCTCTTATTGAGCTCCATGTCACGTATTTCTGAAAAAGAAGTAGATATATCTATATCGCTTTTTATGACTATAAGGCTCTAAGTATTACAAACTTTCCTCTGGAGTTAAGAATCTACAATGGACCAAAACAACATGATTGCAAGTTTTGGTATATGATTATTAAGGCTAAAAGGTCAATTTTACTGGAAATACACCTCTGAATGAGCTGTTCTGAGGCTATCTCCAGCTCCTTAGTTCATGGATCCATGAGTGATTATTAATTACTCCTAAGATGAGACAGCTGAAGTGTGAGTAAGGATGCTGTCAGTCAAGGAGAGGATGAAGAAAAGAGATTCGATAACGTCTGGAAAACCAAGAAAGCAAAGCATTTCAAGAAGGGAGTGGATCCACAGTGGGATATAGTTGCCTACCTATCTGTGACACACCTAGATTCCTACAGCACTCTAAAACGCTCCAAACACGTCTACATGTGCAGTTATTTAACCACTGGCTTTACTCCTTGGAGATTTCAAATAAATAGCCGATTTTGAGTGTGAATTTTGAGTGTGAAGCCAGCATAGCAGTGAACAGGGTGGACGTGTGGTGTAATAGGAAAAATAGAAATATTTTGTCTTTGTCACCAGTTCCTAACACAGAAGCCCCTACATCTCTTGGAATGTCTGGCCTATTAAGAGTATCTCGTGTTTTTAAGAGATGATGCCCGGTGGGCCCCTACATAGCTTCAGGATTGGGGCCGGGCACTAGAAAGACCAAGCCTTGACTAGAAACTTAGAACTTCCAGCTCCACAGAGGAGGGAGGGCCTGGAGATTGAGTCAATCATCCATCATGCCTTCGCAATGAAGCCTCCATGAACCCTCCTTAGTAGTGAGGTTCTAAGAGCTCCCTGGTTGATGACCACACATCCCTGTGCCATGAGGGTGGTGCCCCCAACCCCGTGGGGACAGAAGCTTCTGTATTCAGGCCCCTACTATGTGCCTCTCCAACAGCTTCATTTGTGCCCCTTATCAAATCCTTTCTAATAGACCCGTAAATGTTAGTGAAGTGTGTTCCAGAGCTCTTGGCTGACCTGAGGAACGGGTGGCAAGAACCTTGATTTATAAACGGTCCGTCAGAAGAATGGGAGGTCTGGGGCTTGTGACTGGCGTCTGCAGTTGGGGCCGGTCTTGTGGGACTGAGCCCTTTAAGCTATGGGATCCACACAGACTCAGGGCAGTGTCAGAATTGAATTGAATTGTTGAATACCAACTTGACACCTGCAGAATTAGAGGTTTGCTTGGTGGTGTGGGACACGCCCCAGGAGGAAAGTGCTGAAGTCTGGTGCTGGCTTTGGTTCGAACCTTTCCCTTCTTTAGAAATCAATGCCCAGAAGTGAAACTGAGCACTCACCCGTCACGGTGTGTAGCATAGTCACAGCTGGCTCTTCCAGCGCCTTGATTTGCTGTTTTACGATTGTCTCAAATGTCCTGTAATTCACAAAGCCTGGCAGCTCTCTACCACGATACTGATTTTCAAATTTCTGCATTTTTCTACTCGTAATTTTATGGCCTATAGCAGGAAAAAAATAACACCAAATTATCTTACAAAAATAATCTTGCACATTTTTCTAAACACAATACCATTCTAGATTTTCTGAAAATATAAATGGCAAGAAAAAGTGATATCAAATCAAATCTAACTGGTAAACTAAAAATATTCAGGGATTGCACACACACACAGAAAAGCCAGATCTCAAGATAATTTTCCTTAGTCACCTCAGGAAGGGGAGTGCAGAGTCAGGTACGATGCCAGGAACCTGCACATGCAGAAACTTTGAGTAAGACCCCCTCTTTTTTTTTTTTTTTTTGAGACGGAGTCTTGCTCTGTCACCCAGGCTGGAGTGCAGTGGCGCAAACTCAGCTCACTGCAAGCTCCACCTCCCGGGTTCACATCATTCTCCTGCCTCAGCCTCTCAAGTAGCTGGGACTACAGGTGCCCGCCACCACGCCCGGCTAATTTTTTTGTATTTTTAGTAGAGACAGGGTTTCACTATGTTAGCCAGGATGGTCTCGATCTCCTAACCTCGTGATCCACCCGTGTCAGCCTCCCAAAGTGCTGGGATTACAGGCGTGAGCCACTGTGCCTGGCCAAGACCCCTTCTTAAAAATGTACTCGAGTATGAACTGTTGTGAACCTAATGTTAGTTTTACCAAAGAAATTGTACCATAACACATTCCTTGCCCTCAACTGCATGCCCATTAGAAATGAGCATGAACACTTTCTGGAATTAACAATATATCATATATTCATGTGTAGAAAGTGTTTACAAGTCAAATGGGATAACAGAGTAAACCAGCTACATCAACTTGTATGAATGTGATACAGTAGCACTGTTCACTGTGTAAGATGCTGCATTTTTCTTTAAACTTTTGGAATTGTTTGTACTCCCAACAGTCCACCTAGAGAGAGTTAGCCCCATCAGAAGTTCAGAGGGTGTGAGTTCCTTTTTGAATGGTAATCTAGTACCCTTTTTCAGTCAGGATGTCCTGACCTTATTTTCCCATAAGGATTTTTCTTACTGAGATATCATTTACATAGTATAAAATTCACTCTATTGAAAGTATATGGTTCAGGCCAGGTGCGGTGGCTCACGCCCATAATCCCAGCACTTTGGGAGGCTAAGGCTGGTGGATCACTTGTGGTCAGGAGGTCAAGACCAGCCTGGCCAACATGGTGAAACCCCATCTCTACTAAAAATACAAAAATTAGCCAGGTGTGGTGGCAGGTGCCTGTAATCCCAGCTACTAGGGAGGCGGAGGCTGAAGCAGGAGAATCACTTGAACCCGGGAGGCAGAGGGTGCAGTGAGCCAAGACTGAGCCACTGCACCCCAGCCTGGGCGACACAGCGAGACCCTGTCTCCAAAGAAAAAGAAAAAAAAAAAGTGTACGTGTGAGTGAATTTTAGTATATTCACAAAGTTGTGCAACCATCCCCAGACATAACTCCCAAACCCCACACCCATCACCCATCAACGACCACTTCCCACTTTTCCCTCCCCAGCCCCTGGCAGCCACTATTCTGCTTTATGCCTGTCTGGGTTTGCCCACTCTAGCCATTTTCTATCAATGGAATCATAGAATATGATATGTGGCCTTTGTGGCTGGCTTCTTTCACTCAGCATGATGTTTTCAAGGTTCATCCATGGGGTGCTGTGGACCAGCGCTCTGTGCCTGTCTGCGGCTGGAAATATTCCAGGGCTTGGTGTTATGGGCTGAGTTTGAGTTGTGACCTCTTCAAAGTCCTATGCTGAAGTCCTAACCCTCAGGAACTCAGAATCTTACTGTGTTTGGAGACAGGCAAAGAGGTAATTAAATTGAAATCAGGTCACTAGGGTAGGCCCTCATCCCATGTGCCTAGTGTCCTTGTAGGAGAAGATGAGGACACAGACACACACAGAGGGACAACCACATGAGGACCTAGCGAGAAGACGCCATGTGCAAGGCAAGGAGAGAGGCCTTAGAAGGGACCAACTCCACCAACACTTTGATCTTGGACTTCCAGCCTTCAGAATTGTAAGAAAATAAATTTCTACTGTTTAAGCCCCCATCAAGTCTGTGGGACTTTGTTATGGCAGCCGGAGCCAACTGTTACACACAGACACATGCCAGTTAGTTTATCGATTCATCAGCGGATGGTCATTTGGGTTCAGTGATACAGAAGAGAGCAAATGTGGCTTTAGCTGTCATCAGCTCCTTATCCTGACCATCCTCCACAACTGCCCCACTCTCCTGTCTTAAGCCAACATATCAGGCTCACCACGCTATTGACTCATTGCTATGGTCTACATGTTGGTGTCCCCTAAAAATTCCTATGTTGAAACTCAATCCTCAGTGTGATGGTATCAACAGAGGAGATCTTTAGGAAGAATTGGGTTATGAGCACTCTGCCCTCATGAATGGGATTCCAGGCACTTCAGGTACTGTATTTTTTGCAATTGAAGGTCGGTGGCAACCCCATGTCAAGCAAATCAGCACCATTTTTTCCAGTAGCACATGCTACCTTTTGTTTCTGTATCAGCAATTTTTTAGCAATAAGGTGTTTTAAACTAAGGTCCGTACATATTTTTTAGGCCTAATGTTATTACACACTTAGTAGACTACAGTATGGCATAAACTAACTGTTTATGCACCAGAAACCAAGAAGTTTATGTGACTTGCATTATTGCAATATTTGTTTTGTCTGGAACTGAACCCACAATCTCTCTGAGGTATGCCTCTGGTATCTCTGTAAAAAAGAGGTCTGAGGAAGCTTGTTCGTCCCATATCCCATGAGAGGACACAGCTAGAAGGTGCCATCTTTGAAGCAGGGAATAAGCTCTCACCAGACACCAAATTTCCTGATTCCTTAAGAATGGATTTCTTGTCTCCAGAACAATGAGCAATAAGTTTCTACTGTTTATAAATGACCCAGTCTCAGGTATTTGGTTGTAGCAGCTCAAAGAAGGGACTAAGACACTCACCTTCTTGCAAATTGTTTTCAATTATTATACCCCATTTGTGGAACTCACGTCGGAGTCTGGTAAACAGTCGGCTGTCATCTTCCCCTACAGTTTCCTCCCCTTGTATGAGAGCAGTGATGTCCTGATTAAAGGCATTAATTTTCTGTCAAGAAGAAAAACATCAGTATAAGCAGATAGACTTCAAATCCAAGGTCAAGGTCGTTTGGAGGCCGTGCCTATGTGGAGGGTGGGGAGTCATTCTTTGCTTCCTTATGGTACACTGTGGATCAGAGGAAAGCAGAGGTTTTGGCACCAGAAAATCCTATCCCACCCCTTACTGCCTTAAGGATCTGGGCAATGATCATGACAGAGTGGGTACAACGCAGCCTGAGCATCCCTCACTGCTGAGTGTCCCCGCACACCCACACTCCCTGCCCTGCCTCCCTCAGCCCTGCCCACCCTTTGAGTGCTATGGGCCAGATGTCTTTGGATCAGCTTTGGGGGAGTGAAGAAGGAAGTGCGTAAGGCCCAGGGCCCCTTTTCTGACCATGACATGTGCTTCTCCAGCTCCATGCAGCTGGCAACACTCACGTCTATCAGAAAGAACATTTTTTCATTTTCATCTTCCGGTATGTCGACACCATACTTTTGTAGCTCCTCTGTTATTCCCTGGTGACTCTCCTTGATTTGATTTTCTAACAGCGGCAGAGATTTCTGAGGAAAATGGAGAGAAAATAATGGGAATTTATAAAGATGAACAGGGAATGAAAAGGAGGTCCCGGGCCTCCCTCTACATAGGAGCTGTGTGGGCTGTTTGACTTCCTGGCTTCCTCTAAAAGGAAGCTTTTCCAGACCTGGGGGGCAGGGGGACACACGCTAGGGGCACTGTTTTCTGCCCAGGTCTTCCCCCTTCCCCACTCCTGTGGCAGCAGCCTCATGAGCAGCACTGAGGCACCCACTGTGCATGGGTGCTGGGCCCTGGTAGAGCGACCCAGGGGCAGTTCCTCCTGTCGTCGAATTAGGTAAACTCTCTGGAGGGAGACTGGAGAGATCCACTTGTTTAGTAGGTTCTGAAGAAGTAGCATTTGGAGCAATTGGAGATTCAACAACTTTTATGTTGTTTGCAATCAATAAAAAGTGATCAGAGACTTATGTTTTTAACAATACGGTTGACACCATGTGCTGGCTCACACTTCCATAGCAAACATCTAAAAATGCCGGCTGACATGTGAAAGCCATACCTTTAAAATGTATCGGTGGACTGACAAGTTAGTGAGGGGTACTCAGATGCCAGCCCCAGTAACAGTGGCCAGGGAGGGGCTCAAGGAGGAGGCAGCAATGGAGCCTATCTCAGCCGCAAGGGCATCTGTCTAGGTAAGAAGACTCAAACGTGAACCTACGAGCCTGACTTGGTACAATGGCAAAAAAAAAACCCCATGGGCTTGCTCGAGGTGGGGAATCTAATAAGGAAGCATCCCTTTTCTGCATACAATGGGACCCCAAAGAGCTCTGCGCTCATCACAGTCAGCTGGAAAACAACCCCATTCTGCACCCACATTCCTGGGGACCACGTGGAAGACCTTGGTGCTGAGTTGAAAATTGGAAAAAGGCCAGCCTGGCCAACATGGCGAAACCCTGACTCTACTAAAAATACAAAAATTAGCTGGGCATGGTGGTGTGCACCTGTAATCCCAGCTACTCAGAAGGCCGAGGTATGAGAATGGCTTGAACCCAGGAGGCAGAGGTTGCAGTGAGCCAAGATCATGCCACCGCACTCCAGCCTGGGCAATAGAGAAAGACTCTGTCTCAAAAAAAAAAAAAAAAAAAAAAAAAAAAAAGGAAAAAGAAAATTTGAAAAAGGAAGAGACTACATTCATGCAGATTTTTAAAAAGAACCACAGAGCTTTTACAAAGCTTTTAGAAGTTAAAAAATACGTTCATTAGAATGACTAAGACATTATAATAGTGGTTGTCAATGGGAAAGGAAAAGTTAGTAGCTTGTGCATAAGATTTTAATTTTAATTTTGGCCCAGTAGAGATAAGTCTGTCAGCATCCCCCCAGACTGTGGTCCCCTGAAAAGCAGTAATCTGCATCGTCTGGGGGCTTGCTGGAAATGCAGAATCCTAGGCCGCACTCCAGACCCACAGAATCTAAATCTGCAGCTTAACAAGATCCTCAGAAGATCTGTGTGTACAGCGATGTTTAAGCAGCCAGCAAGGTTCAGCTCTGTGTTCTTAGTATTCTTTTCAGAGAACCCACAGCTCTGCCCGTGCTTACACAGATGTGTGCAATGAGCTCGCTGGTAAGTTTCTCTGCCAGGCAGGGAATCGTGGCCTTGCCTTCCTCCAGCAGATCCCTAGAAGAGAACACAGGAATGATTTCCACCTTGATGTAGCCAGAATACGCATGTCTGCCTTCTGCTGTTGGGAAAAGTCAAGGTGAATTTCAGTTGTTTACAACTGGATGGAATGTCTTGCAATTGGTACCCAACAAATACTCAGAATTGGATTGAATAGGATTATGACTGAATTTTAGCAATCTAGGATATTTCAACAATGATATGGAATAAGCCCTTCCAGCTGATATAATAAAAGTGTATCATGGTATTTGACTCTAGACTTGGTCATCACAAAAATACACAGGCATGTATAGACACGTTTATATAACACATACCCCCTTCTATGTGTAATATGTGTAGGTAATCATAATGGATAGAGACATATCTTCATACGAATACATTGAAGCATACTGAGATAAATGGGTAGCAGAACACTGAGGAGAAGAGACACAAGATATCTTGTCCAAGATAAAAACTTAAACCATGGGCTGCCTGGAGGAAGGAAGTCAAGCATCTTCTCACCCGATCCAAATTTGTGCTCCCAGGGTGTTATTACAGGGTTTCCCACATTTTATAGGACATTTTAGGATAAAGGAAGCAGCGAAGCATGAGTTTCTGTGCCTTTTTGTGAGAGTATAGTCATACCTAAGCTTCAGTTTCTCTGTCAATTTTTCTAGATTGTAGTAAAATACATACAACATAAAATTGACCATTTAACCATCTTTAAGAGTACACTTGAGTGGCATGAAATACGTTCACACTATTATGCAACCATCACCACTGTCTTCAGAACTTTTCATATTCCCAAACTGAAACAATGGCCCCATTAAACACTACCTCCCCATTCTCTCTCTCCCAGCCCCTGGCACCCACCATTCTTTCTGTCTCTATGAATCTTACTACTCCAGGGACCTCAGCTAAATGGAATCAGACAGTATCCGTCCTCTTATGACTGGGTTCTTTAACTTAGTAGAATGTTCCCAAGCTTCATCCATGTTGTAGCATGTGTCGGAATGTCCTTGCCTTTCTAAGGCTGAAAGTATTCCACGTTTTTGTACAGACCACATTGCTTTCTGCATCCATCCGTCAATGACACTGAGTCATCTCATCTTTTGGCTATTGTGAATGTGCAGAATAGCATGTAAGTTTCTGTTTGATATTTCTGGAATTCTGAGTAATGGTTCTCTGTAGGCTTCTGGGAGAACTGAATGCAAGAATGTTTACAACTCTACATAGTCTCATCATTTTAAATCTTACCAATTTATCAGTCTTTTCCTTTCAAAAAATGTCACTTTTGGCAGGAGGGATAGAAAGGCCTTATAAACTATTCACCTACCTTTTCTTCTGGGATGCTTATTGCTTCCTTTTAATGTTTGACTTTAACTATTTTGGTATAATGAGGTAAGAGCAGTATTTTAATTTTTTTCCCAAATATTAATTAGCCCAACACCATTAATAGATAAGCAAGCTGATATAGTCCACTATTTGATTTGAAATGCTGCGTTTATCGGCCGGGCGCGGTGGCTCAAGCCTGTNGGGGGGCAGTATTTTGTAATCCCCTTTCTATTCTTCTAGCTGAATTCCATAGTCCTTGTTGGGGAACAAGCATAGTCACACACACACTCCACACATCTGTGGGACGGCTGCCACTTTCCCCAGGAAGGCCTGACATCCTGGGCTTGGACTGATCTGTGATGAAACCCAGGCGAGCGCACCTGAAATGTGGGTGGTCCTCAAAGAAGATCTTCTCTCTCTGCAGGGCTTCGGACAGGCTCAGCTGGTCCTGGATCTCCTGCTGGCCGCGGCACTTGACGATCATGTAGCCCTTCTTCAGGTGGAACACGAGGTTCCGCACCACATCCACAACCTTGTCTTCAGTTCCTTTGTCCACCAGATCAGGCTTCGTCAAGATTCCTGCGAGCCAGATGTATTTGGGGAGAGAACGTGCCCAGTCACGAGGCAGAGGTGAACAAACAACCGCTCATGCCCCCAGTCTCCCAGGGTTTCCTCCCATCCTTGCTTGAGGGCAGGCCATGGGCCCTGGAGAACCATGGGGCCAGTGGAGCCCCACTCCAGAAAAGAACTCCATGGCAAGCCGCATGAAGGCAGGAATGCCTCCCGGAACAGTGTGTGGCTCTCCCCAAGCTCCTTCACCCAGGTCCACTGTAGAACACGCCACATTTTGTTTGTCCCTTGAGTTATGGACATCCCATCTCAAACACATTCTTAATGAATACCATGTGCTTCCTGAGTTTGCCCTGCTTCTGAGCCCACTGTGCCTTTCTGAGCAAGTAGATAAGGGTTACAAGGTAACCTAGCCAGTGAAAGTCAACAGCAGCTCATTTCGCTTGGCCTTGGTGGGCACCAAACCTGCCCCCTTAGCAGGTCTTAGTGGAGGCAGGTCCCCACTGAGCAAAGCCCATGGAGACTGGAGGGACACTTGCCCACTGGCAGACCACTGAGCACAGGCGGGCTCCCCCATTCTCACCGATGGTCCTGTCTCCCTCGGGGTCCACCTCCTGGGCCATGCTCAGCGCCTCTGTGGTGGCGATGTCCACATTACTGGGGACCACCACCAGGTTGATCGTCTCCTGCCTCTGGATGTACTTCCTGATGAGTGTCTTGATCTGTAAGGAAATGAGGAGGTGACTCATGAGTATGGCAAAGGCAAGTGAGAGGTGAGACAGGTCCTGACCTTGTACTTGCTTCAGTCCCTGAGAGTCCCAGGGGTATTTCCCCCAAAAGAAGTAACTTTGGAGAAATGAACCCACAAACGCAACCCTGGAGGTACCTACCAAGCTGGAATTATGAGAAAATAAATTATCTGCGACAGAAACAGAGCTGTAGGCTCAGGGAAAACCACGAGGTTTCAGGTAATTAACCCCCAAGACCTTAGATCTGATGGTCACAATGAAAAATGGTGGCCAAAAAACCCCACTTCACCCCTAAATCTTTGATCTGTAAAGTAAGATTCATCGATACTAAAATATCATTATACCTGTTTCTTTCTTGCTTGTTTTGTTTTTGTTTTGAGACAAGTTCTTGCTCTGTTGCCTAGGCTGGAGTGCAGTGGCACAATCATGGCTCATTGCAGTCTCCCTGGTTCCAGCAATCCTCCCAGTAGTTGACAGGTGCACGCCACTATACCTGGCTAATTTTTTAACCTTTCTTTTATAGAGAAGGGGGTCTTCACTATGTTGCTCGGGTTTCTGTCAAACTCTTGGGCTCAAGGAATCCTCCTGCCTCAGCCTCCCAAAGTGCTGGGATTATAGGAGTGAGCCACTGTGTGTGGCCCATTATACTTCTTTTTAATGCTCTCTTCCCACATAAGACCCCTTCCTAATACACAGCACTTTAGATATGGCATTTCATAAAACATAAAACAAATACATAGATGTTTCCAACTGGGCCCATTGGCCTCACTTTCTCCAAAGAAGCTTCCATTCAACTTGACAGAAGAGACTGACCAATGGGCTCTCTAAATTCCCCACTCACACCTCCAAATACTAACTCAGCTCTGGACTCAAGGTTAGTCTAATACAGTACCCCCTTTCTCCTCCCACCCCTCCCATACACCCCCCCATCCCCACACCAACGCCAAGGTCAGAGTGGGTCTGAAGTCTGACCTTATACCCAATGTCAGGAGGTTGATTGCCCACAGCCACTCTGGTTATCCCAGGAAGGTCTATTAGAGTCAGATCTGGGACATCTCGGGAGCTGATCTCCAGGGTAATTAGCTCATGACTGATTCCCATTCCTTCCCCGGCGATGGTATTCTGGGCTAGAGAAGAAGCAGGGAAAATCAAACCCAGAGCTTAGGATGAAAGGATCTCATGACAGTGAATACTCTGAAAGCATCTTCTCCTCTCTGTGAGTCATGGATAAAAGCATATTTGGAGCAGGTTCAATTTTCTGTGATTGGGACGAAAGAGATCTCAAAGGATAACTCAGTATTTTCCCTGCTGTTGGCCAGCACTGTGTGTAGAGAGACCTTGTGAGAACATCACCATGAGTGACACCCACTTAGACCAGTCCAAAGCCGGGCTGAGGCAAGAAGTTCTTTCTGGTAGCATTCCTAAATCCTTCTCATTGGTGTCAGTAGCAAATCAGCAACCAAGCAAAATAAAAACAAAAATGTATGGAAATTCCTAAAATATAAACTGGAAAATCATATGGGGAAATGTGCTTATTTTAGCTAAGATAAGCACTGGTTGTTAACATCCCAATAAGATTTTATTTTGCTCCTTCCTCCTTAATGAATTTCAGGATAGGAATTTGTTTCATCAGATTGTTGGCTAACACCACTTTACTCTTTTCTACATCTAGAATGTCTTTTTGGGATGTTTGATATCAATTTAGAACTTAGGAAATAACAGTGGTTATGGTCCACTAATTGTTCCCCCAATATCCATGTACCTGCCATGTGGTCATGAGACCGGGTTCTGGCCAGCGGGCCATGTGAAAATGTTATGTGCAACTTCAGAGAGTGTGCTCATGAAGGCGGAGATATGCCCCTTGCCATGGTCCAGCTGGCTTCAAAGTGGACTTGCTGACTAAGTCACAGCCGTTGGGGGGGCCTTGGAAACAGAGGCCACACCCAGTGAAGAAACGGGATCAGAATAAGTCTTGGTTCCTGACACTGGAATCCCCAGTCAGCTCTGGTCTGTCCCCCTTCAGACTTATATGAGAGGGACAGAAAGCTTCTACATTGTTTAGACCACTGTGTTAGCAACTTGCTGGCACAATGGCATCCACATTCCCTTCCATGCCTGTATGCACGCTACTTTACAGGGTGCCTTTGTCACTTCCATGGAGAGAGAGAATCTGTCCCTTGAAATTGGGCTTGGCCACTTGACTTTCTCTGGCTAAGGGGATGTTACACAGTGCGACCCCAAGAGAGACTGAAAGGTGTTAGATGCTGGGTCTTGCCCTCTTTTGCTGCTAGGAACCCCTCCACCCAAATTAAGAAGTCCAGCTTAGCCTTCTGGAGGGGAGAGACCACACAGACAGAAGGCCTCGTCACTCCAGTCAAGGGCCATCCTGGACCACCAGCCCCAGCCCAGCTAGCCCAGAGAAGAACTGCCTGGCTGGTCCATCAAGTCATGAGAAATCAAAGTGGTTAAGCCATTAGTTTTAAGATGGGTTTGTTTTACAGCAAGGGCTGACTAACACATACAGTTATTTTGAGTGTTCTGCTGCAGGCAGCCAACCTGATCCCAACTAATTCAAAATCATGGTCTGTCAATAACATTATTTATCTTTCTATAAACAGTCAACAAATGTGATTAATGCTCCATCTTTACAAATGCTAAACTTGTCCCTTCCTACTGCTGGGCATCAGTTCATGTCACTTCAGTACCTTCCCAGTGTGAATGAAACTTAATCATGTGACATGCTAGAAAAACAGAAAGGTCAAGAGGAAGATGTTATCCGTGCATCTCATAGTGGCTGCTCTTTGTCAGCTACTCTGCCCTATCTACACTGCTGGTGTCGTTTCCCCTTGCAGACAACTTCAAATTGATCCTTGTGGTTTGCATTTATGGAGGCCTACCATGAGTTAGCCTAAGTTAGGATTATGCAAACCCAGACACTCCCCCCATTTCTTAGGAAAAGGGTGCTGGTTCTGAGAGGGGTTCAGTGATGATCCAGTCCACAATGTGGAGCTCTTTGTATAAAGGAAGAGGGGGAGGAGCTCCCTCACCCTCACATCTGGCTCCTCTTCTGCCAGATCTAAGTAGGGAAGCCTTTGATTAAGGGACAGATCGTCCATATTTGGGGACAAGTTTTACATTTCAAAATTCACATTATTCTAGATACTCACATAATAAGCAATAGATGTGTTTTTGAGACAGGGTCTCACTCTGTTGCCAGGCTAGAGTGCTGTGGCAAGGTCACAGCTCACTGCAGCCTTGACTTCCCAGGCTCAAGCAACTCTCCTAGCTCAGCTTCCTGAGAATAGCTGGGACCACGGGTGCATGCCACCATGCCCAGCTGTTTTAATTTTTTTTTTAAGAGGCAGGGTCTCACTATGTTGCCCTGGCTGGTCTTGAACTCCTGGGCTCAAGCAATCCTCCTGCATCAGCCTCCCAAAGAGCTGGGATTACAAGCACAAGCCACTGTGCCCGGCCAGAAATAAATTATTGCTATCAGATGCTGATATCCAAGCATGCTGGTCATAATGAGGTAAAAGAAGTAGAAGGAACTGGGGCCTGATGTGCAGGAGAAAGGGGTCCTAAGGAAACAGCACAGGCCCAGGGAGGTGGGAGTAGGAACAGTTACAAACTGACCCCAGGCATGTCAGAAGGCTTGACCAGGCATCCAAACAGGGGGTACTCACCTTTATTAATTTCCTCTTCTACCTCTGAAGCATCCAAAATCTCAGTCTCGTAGTCCTGGTAACTGACCTTGCCTCTCCACTCATCTTCGTTCACAAGTTTCTTCAGTTTCAGCACCAGCGGGCATCTAGTCACGATCCCTAGGAGGTCACGCCCACATCAGTGCTCCACTTTGCTCTTAAAAGACCTACATAGTGCCTTAGGCCCATGGTTCTCAAACTTTTATACGCTCATCTGGGGAGACATTTAAAACTGGAAACTTTCTGGTCTTACCCTCCGATATGTGGGGACATTGCACTGTGTCTGGGTGACTTCAAGAACATGCATTCTGAATACGTAACCCAGGTGAGTTTTTGCTCACTAACGCTTGAAAGCCACCACTCTTGGCTTCCTGCCTCATCCCAGTGTTCTGCCATCAGCTCAGGTGGAAGACCACACGGGGAAACCCCCCAAACTCATCCGAACATCTTCCATTATCCTCCCAACATACACTCTACCCCCATTAGGAAAGTATCCTGCTACCACCAGGCCACCTTACCATTGTCCCCCTACTGTAAACTCCTTCCATATTCTACTTACCATGCCTGACCTATATTGCAAGACCCATCCCAGGCCTGAACTCTTTGAGCCCTCACCCATCTAGTTCTGAACTGGGGGACTCAAATGCATTTATTCAGGTCTCCTCAAACTATAGATTACATATTACTTACGTGAAAAAAAATGTGCAATGAGATAGTGTTATGAAATGGTGTTCCCTCCAAATTCCTATGTTGAAGCCCTAACCCCTAATGGGACTGTATTTGAAAATAAGGCCTTTAAAGCAGTAATTAAGGTTAAATGAGGTCATTAGGGTGGGCCCCAATCCAATATGACTGATGCCCTTACGAAGAGGAAGAGACAGCAGAGATGCTTGTGTGCAGAAGGAAGGCCGCGCGGGGGAGCAGTGAGGTGGCGGCCTTCTGCAAGCCATGGAGAAAGGCCTCAGGAGAAACTAAACCATGATGTTGGACTTCCAGTCTCCAGAACTGTGAGAAAATAAGCTTTCGTTGTGTAAGCCACCCTATCTGTGGTATTTTGTTATAGCAACCTGAGCAGACTAATATACAATGTAAGTTCTTACCACTGCCTCTGGGAAGGGCAACTCCTGACAGTGCCTCCAACACAGAGCTCTTGCCCGAGCTCTGGTCCCCGATGACGGCGATGGCTGGCAGGGCCAGGTCCTGCTCCACACCCAGAGCCCGCAGGGAGTCGATGAGGTCGATGCAGGGGCGCACCTTCTCCTCGTACTGGCTGCACAGGCTCTCAGCCACCTGGAGGAAGCGAAAATGGAGAATTCTTCATGGCCTGCAGATCATGTTCATGATATGGTTTGGCTCTGTGTCCCCACCCAAATCTCATCTCAAATTGTAATCCCCATAATCCCTACATATGAAGGGAGAGACCAGGGGGAGGTAATTGGATTGTGGGGGAGGTTTTCCCCAGGCTGTTCTCATGATAGTGACTTTTCATGAGATCTAATGGTTTTATAAGTGGCAAGTTCCTCCTTCAGTCATTCTCTCTCCTGCCGCCTTGTGAAGAGATGCCTTCCTCCATGATTGTAAGTTTCCTGAGGCCTCCCCAGCCATATGGATTGTGAGTCAATTCAACCTCTTTTCTTTATAAATTACCCAGTTTCAGGCAGTTCTTTATAGCAGTGTGAAAACAAACCAATACCCTCCATTAAAGACGGCCAACTTCAATAAGTCTAATACACAGGTTACTGGAATCCCCAAAAGATAATGGAAGACACACACACAAAAAAAAATTCAAAGAAATAATACACACAATTCCCTCAAACTTAACGAAAACCATAAACCCAAAGATCTCAGAAACTCAACAAACATCAAGCACAGCAAACATAAACATCATCAAGCCATTAAGAGGGTCCAATTGCTCAAAACCAGTAATAAAGAGAAAATGACAGGAGCAGCCAGAGAATGATATAGTGTGAGCAGAGGAACACAAATGAGAAATCTGCTGTAAATCTTATCAGAAACAATAATAAGTGAGAAGATAGTTAAGCAGTATTTTTAAAGTACTGAAAAACACCATCAATCTAGAACTCTATACCCAGCAAAAATATCTTTTAAAAATGAAGGCAAAACAAAGACCTTTTTAGCCATCCAAAAGCTTAACTAATTTATTACCAGTAGACCTGAACTACAGGAAATGTTAAAGAAGTTCTTCAGGTAGGAGGAAAATGACACTGAATGGAAATCTGGATCTACACAAAGGAGTCTATACTAGAAGGGGTAACTACTAGACTTTTTCCTATTACTTTGCTATCTTTATTGAATGTTTGAACATAAATAACAATATTGTGGGATTTATGATGTATGTAAAAGTAAGATGCATGATAGAAATAGTATGAAGGCTGGGAGCAGAGAGATGGAAGTACACTATTCCAAGGTTCTCACACTATACATGAAGGGACAGACTATCACTTGAAGGTTGACTTATTAAAGATATATGCTATAAACACCAAGAGTTATACTTAATAAGACAACAAAGGAGACATGATGGAATCATAAAAAATAATTAATCCAGAAGGCAGAAAAAGAGGAAAGGGGGAATGAAGAACAGGTGGGATAAATAGAAAACAAATAGCAAGATGATATTCTCAAACCTAATTATATTATCAGTCACATTAAATATAAATGATCTAAATATTCTTAGTCAAAATGACTTTGAAAAAGAAGAACAAAGTCAGAGGACTAGCATTACCTAATTTCCATAATTACTATAAAGTTAAAGTAATCAAAACAGTGAAGTACTTGCATAAAAACAGAGAAAGCAGCAGACTTCACATTCATCCTGCCCACCTACCAGCAGCTGGGCACAATTTTCCAAATGTGGGCTGATTGGGGTTCAGGAAGAAAATATGAGAAAATCATCTCATCTTTTACCTCTTTCTTTTTAATGACTATTTTTGTGCATGCTTCAACATGGACATAAGTTTTCACTAGAATAGCTTCTTTATATCAGGACAAGAAGCTCTTTATATTTGGGGTCAGATGATTCTTTGTTGCAGGGGCTGCCCTACACATTGTAGGAGGTTTAGCCAAGTATCTGGCCTCTATTCACTATTCACCCTGAGTTGTGACAACTGAGATGTCTCTAGACCTGGCCACAAGTTCCAGGGAGCAAAATGGCCCCTAAGAACCACAGCCTTACCAAATGCATGAATACCATCAATAGCCTTGGTCTTAGTTCACACCTTGTAACTTTTTGTTTTGTTTTCATTTATTTATACTACCTATTTACAAAAGTGTGTCAAACATAATAAAGCAAATGCGCATGTACTAACCACTTGGGTTAAGAACACAAACACTCCCAGTACTTAGGACATTGCACACACCTCCCTAGTCACCTCCTTCCTGTTACTCCCTCACCTCCAGAGGGTCCCTCTATCCTGAGGCTTGCAATCATCACATCCTTGCTTTTCTTTATAGTTTTGCCACCTATACGTTTTTCCTACAGTGGTATATTGCTTATTGCTGCCTGTTTGGGAATTTTATATAAGTGGAATCATTTTGTATATTTCCTGTGTTACTCAGTTCTTTGGTTCAACATTGTTCATTTGACGCAGCCATTTTGATGCCTGAAAATCTAGTTCATTCATTTTTACTACTGCATAGAATTCTGCTACATGAACGTACCACACTCCCAGGATCCATTCCACCATGACAGGCACGTGGACAGAGTCCGGGTTTTGCTGTTATAAACAGTGCTGCTATGCAGGTGGCTCCCAGGGGGATGTGTAAGAGTTTACACACGGTTCTCAAACCCCAGCATGCAGCAGAATCACCTGGAGAGCCTGGTAAAGCACAGGGGGTGGGCGCTGCCCCAGAGTGTCCAATTCACCAGGTCTGAGAGTGGGAGGAGGGGCTGGTCATTTGCATTTCAATCAACTTCCTAGGTGATGCTGATGGACTGGTCCGCAGGTCACACTTTGAGAACCACCGTCTATCCCCAGAAGTGGAACTGTCAGATCACAAGACACACTGTGCTCTCCTTGACTGGAAAAGGCCAAGCTGCTTCTAAAGCAGGCAAGTATGAGTGAGGGAGAGTTCCTCCTGCCCCACACTCTGACATAATTACATCTCTTACAGCCAGACAAGAGATGCCCGAGGCAGGGAAATGCAGAAAAATGTAAACAGTGGTATCAGGGCGGTGGAAAGGTGGTGGTCCTCTGTGTTTTTCCTAAATGATTCAATGTTTTTAAAATATTGTTTGAAAAATTGTTTAACATTGCCTAGGAAAACAGAGCCAGCCTGAAACAGACCAGTGATCCATGGTAATAGGAAACTGAGCACTCTGAGTGCCTGGACACTCCCTGCACTTACTCCTCTCAACAGCCATATAAAGCAAAGACTATTATTCTCATTTTAGATATGGAAAACCAGGCTTATAACAGGAGGAATAACTGCCCACGATCACACAGCTGGGAGTGTCAGCGTCAGGACCAACTCAGGTTGGACTGATTCCAGGGGCCATGATTGCTTCCCACCAAAAATATGTCTTGATTCTGGGCAAAAAATGCACCACGTGGCTTCCCTACAGAGATAATATCCTAATGATGCCCCACGGTTTGTAGCTTGAGACTGAATCATGATGTGGGCAGGAGAAACAAATCTAGTGCTCCTTGAACCCAGGGCCTGGGCCAATTCCTACATGAACCCATCAACAGCTCAGCCAGTGGCCCCAACCCCAGCAGCACCTCCACCCACAGTTGGCTAAGGCCATGAGTCTACACTTGGTTGTAAGCTGGCAAGTAGAGGGTCAGGATCTGCATCCTGGCACAGGAGAGGTGAGAGAGCAGGCATCTCTGGGGCAGCAGCAGCACCTCTGCAGAAAAGGGCAGCCTCGAGTGGACACGGCTCACGTCACATGGATAGCGACTTTCAGAGAGCAACTTACTGAGCCCGGACTCTTCTGGGCCACGTCAGCATCTCCATTCAGTAATAGAGGTTGGGATGCAGCAGCTGGATCAGCTTTTACAATGTCCACTTCAGAAAGAACCATCTTCCTTCTTTCTAAGTTAAGCTTAAAATAAAGCAGATGCCTATTCAACAGATAAGCAGCTGAGTGTATTCAACCATGGAACCAAACCCACCACCAGAAGGGAAGGCCCCTGGGGGCGGGGACTCTGACTAGTTGTTCTTGGTGATGTCCCCAGAGCCTAGAAGAGTGCCTGGGACATGGTGTGTGTTCACTGGCTCTTTATTCACAGAAAGAGAAACAGAGGGACCCAAAGAAGCCAAGGTCAGATGAAGACACATGCGGCCTCCCCGCTCAAGACGCTTCAAGAATATCCCTCTAGGCCTGGCGCCGTGGCTCACGCCTGTAATCTCAGCACTTTGGGAGGCTGAGGTGGGTGGATCATGAGGTCAGGAGTTCAAGACCAGCCTGACCAAGATGGTGAAACTCGTCTCTACTAAAAATACAAAAAAAATTAGCTGGGCATGGTGGCGGGCACCTGTAATCCCAATTACTCAGGAGGCTGAGGCAAAGAATTGCTTGAATCTGGCCGGCAGAGGTTGCAGTGAGCTGAGATCATGCTCCTGCACTCCAGCCTGGGTGACAGAGCGAGATGTTGTCTTAAAATAAAAAAATAAAAATAAAAATAAAGAATATGCCTCTGTTCCCCAAAAGATTTTCTGTGTATCTCCTGTCATAATTTGAGGCCGAATTTCAAAAATGTTTTCAGTATAAATTTGAATAGGATAACAAAGGACACAATTTCTGATGCAACTGTAATACAATTTAAAATTTTACATTTAAAGGCCGGGAGAGGTGGCTCACGCCTGTAATCCCAGCACTCTGGGAGGCCAAGGCGAGTGGATCACCTGACGTCAGGAGTTTGAAGCTAGCTTGGCCAACATAGTGAAACCCTGTCTCTACTAAAAATATAAAAATTAGCTGAAGTAGTGGCACATGCCTGTAGTCCCAGCTACTTGGGAGGCTGAGGCAGGAGAATCACTTGAACCTGGGAGGTGGAGGTTGCAGTGAGCCGAGATCACACCACTGCATTCCAGCCTGGGTGACAGAGCAAGACTTTGTCTTAAAAACAACAACAAACAAAAACAAAAACTTTACATTTAAAAATAAAATTGTTATAGAACTGTTTCCAGTGTAGCCAAGGGAATCCAAATGTTATGGTAATTTGACACCCAAACCTTTAGTTTAAAAAAAATGTGAGCTCTAAGTCTTTTATGCTCTTTCTTTTGATCATCAATTTCACATTTTCATTCTTTTTCTCCCACAAGTGGGGGAAATGTCATTCATTTTACTCTTGAAAGCATGTAACTGACTGCCTTATATTGTCTGCACTACAAATACACATGTATTTGAAATTCATTTTTAAAATGTTGTAGGACAAGTGTCTAAATACAAAATTTTACAGTGTCTAATAATCTTGGATAAAAGTAACTGAAAATCTTTCTCCTATGACTCAAAATAAATGTTATAGAAAATAGCATGCACCAACTTACCTCCAATATACGTTCCTTCAAATAAAAGTAACGTCAACAAGTTAGATGGTATCACTGAGCTGTTCTCCTGCACCTCCTTGAAATCAAGCAAAGTATACAAGTAAGACCCAAACCCGCGGAACACCCAAGAGTACCCACCCACCCAGTCCCATTCCCATTCCCAAGGCTGAGAACCGTGCAAGTGCAGGAGGTCTGAAGCCGATTCTGATTTCCCAGAATCCTTTTCCTATGTTTCCACTATTTTAACTATTTTAACAGATGAAAAAGCAGAGTTTTGCTGCAAATCTGCTGCCTGGATCAATAATATGTAAGGATGCTCTCCTTGCTTCTCCTCACGGGAACCTTCCCCGAGAGCCACGTGATCTTTGTCAATATCATGGGGGTTGAAGGGACAGGTTAAAACAAACTCGTCACCCTGCTCTGTAACATATCTAGCTGCACACCTGAGCCAACGCCATTTCTCCTGTCACACTGGAGTTCACAGAAACGTCCATGTCAGGATGGTCGGGAAGCACTGCCACGGGTTCATGCTGCCTTGGCTAAAGAACACGTCCCTGACGCCAATACTTAAAACTATCCTTTTCTGTCTCCCTTCCCCGGGTTTAAACGCTTCCAGGACAGGCATCCTTGTTTGATTTGGATGGGAAGGAAGGGATGTATTCCTTTTTTTTTTTGAGACAGAGTCTTGCTTTGTTACCAGGCTGGAGTGCAGTGGCGCGATCTTGGCTCACTGCAATCTCCACCTCCCGGGTTCAAGCGATTTTCCTGCCTCAGCCTCCCGAGTAGCTGGGACTACAGGCGCCCGCCACCGCGCCTGGCTAATTTTTTGTATTTTTTTTAGTAGAGATGGGATTTCACAGTGTTAGCCAGGATGGTCTCAATCTCCTGACCTCATGATCCGCCCACCTCTTTTGTCAGGTAGGAGTGGAATGGTTACAAAAGGCAATCCATTGTAAACGGTATTTATGGAGTCTGACAATCTGGAAATTTACTCCCTAAAACTCCCATGCCTTTGGAAAGACCTCATGTGCCCAGGGCATCCCAGGCTCGATACCAAAGACCACCACTTCATCTGCCTCTCAGGAGTGCCAGTCTTCTGGGCTATGGTTGCCTCAGTTGGACTTTCTGCAGCCAGATACGGAGCATCGTTGAGACCAGGACTTGCACCTCATGACCACGGGTTCCACTCAATCAGCTGAAACAGGACTTGGTGAGTAGATTCCCTTCCCTAATTTGTTTCATAAATTGAGATTTTCTGAAAGCTAAACCTTATGGGGTTTGTCTGTAAACCATAAACGTTTGCACCTTTCCCTGATCATTCGGAACATCAGTTTGGATTTCAGGGACAGGGCAGTCTCGGGAGTTCAAACTGATTTCTTACTCCTCCATGGAGCTCGGCATCCAGCTGCAGTCTTCAAACTAAACCAGCTCTGGCCTTGGAAGAGCCAAGAGGTGGTGACTCCTAGCTCTCCATCCCAAAATGCTCCTAAAATGTCTCGGCTGCACCCTGTGTTTGCAGAGGAGGCTGCGGGGAGCCTGGACATGCCTCCCACCTCTCTCTTTTCCAGTCCTCCATCCACTCGTCACTGCACAGCCCCACTGGTCAGAGCCTGAGGTGTTAGGTGGGCATGGATGGGGTTATGCACCAGGCTCTTCTCACATCCTGAGCAACTGCCCCTGTGCAGGGCCTTCCTTCCATCCCTGCCCAGGTCAAGTTTGTGCCCATGACATATAATGACTTGTGACTAATGTCTCAAAATGGAGGCACTCGTATTAGGTGGCATTAAGCCCACAGTAGGTTTTTTCTTTAGAAACAATAAACATACATGTTTCTCATTTTCGCTCTTAGTAAAAGAGTTTTTCTTCAAAGTGGTAATCATGTGTGTGGTAGACTAAGGGGATGAGGGAACACTTGCTGTGGCCCAACGCCACCAGAGACCCCAGTGGATAAGGACCCGGTGGCACACACACCCACGGAGGATCGCAAAAGCAGCAAGGGACTGGCAACGTCTGAAGCATTTTCAGAATCTTGGCAGTGAGATTTCTGAAAGCTTCTTCCTGACTTTGGCAGCTGGGCAGCCCAAGATGAGGCCCCTGGAGGAACAGATTTCCCTCCACCACCCAGCACTAGAGAGGGACTTCCTGATTCCCTGGAGTGGCTGTCAGTGGGCTGGCCTCCTTACCCTAATCACTCCCTTTAATCATTGTACTGTGAATGTCTGCTCAATGGTGTGTGTGAATTGCTCACAATAAATCTTGAATTTGAGAATCGCTCATTGCCTACTGGGTCATCCTGAAACCTTTTGGGAAAGTGACAGCACACAGCTGGAGGAAATCTGGTTAACAATTAAAATGAACCTGACTGGGTGCAGTGGCTCATGCCTGTAATCCCAGTACTTTGGGAAGCCAAGGTGGGTGGATCACTTGAGGCCAGGAGTTTGAAACCAGCCTGGCCAACATAGTTAAACATTGTCTCTACTAAAAACATACAAATCAGCCAGGTGTTGTGAAGTGTGCCTGTAAACCCAGCTACTCAGGAGACTGAGGCACCAGAATTGCTTGAACCTGGGAGGCAGAGGTTGCAGTGAGCTGAGATGGCACCACTGCATTCCAGCCTGGACAACAGAGTAGGACCCTGTCTCAAATTACAAAAAAAAAAAAAAAGAACCCAACGGCCCACTTCATTTCTGCTGTCCCTTGGAATGGTGGTGGCTGGATGGCGGCCTTCTCCACTCCAGATTTCAGGGCGCAGGAGTTTTCCTGTAGCCTCCAGACCCAGAAACGATCTCCCAGCAGTGTGGCCACAGAATTCCTGCAGTGAGGGTGGAGGTGACATCCAGGGTTGCCAGGGGGTTTCTCTCCTTGTGGGGAAGCTTCCTCAGCTCAGACCCCATAGAGGAGCAGGGATGGGAGGTAGGATTCAGTCCCCTTCCTCTCCCAAAACCCCTAATAAGCATCACCTACTACCTACGCTCTAGGAAATACCTAAGATGCAAGTCTACTACTTTCCTAACATAATCCAGTCTAGTTTTTTCTTTCATACACTTTTAAGTTCTGGGGTACATGTGCAGAACGTGCAAGTTTGCTACATAGGTATACATGTGCCAATCCAGTCTAGTTTTAAAACTAACTCTTGCAGGACTGACATTCACCTTTTCTTAAAGCGTTTTTCCCCCAAACCCCACTAGCATTTAAATTTGTTATGAATAAAAGAGAGAACATCTTGCACTTTAGACCAAATGCACTGCTACCTACCAAAGCCCCTGAGCTGGGTGAGCAGGTGGGCGGCAGGGGCGCCAGGGAGGCAGTGGGAGGCGTGTCCACCGCGACGCTGGGATTCCTGGGCGGCAACTGCGGTCCAAGGCTGAAAGATGACGGAGCCATTTTAGGAGCCCTTTGGGACTGACACCGGGGGTGGAGGTAGACGCGTGGTTAGCATCACTCCACTCTACTTCCCAATAACAAACGTGATTTAAAATTTGACCAAATAACTTGGGCCATCCCAATTGCCCAGCTCGGCAGTCACCCGCTGTTAGTGTTGATAGGGTGGGGGCGCAGGTCTCAGCTGTGCCCGGCTCCTTCTGCCACCCCCGGGACTGTCCTGCCTCCCTTCGTCCACCGCACCCACTCCACGATCCCGGCCAACTACGCTGGACCCCGAGGGTGCGTCCGCCCCACGCGCCGGGGAGGCCCCAGGCATCGCATCCACTGGGGCGGTTGCGGCGGGGGAGCACCGGGCAGCGGTCTTCCAGCGCATGCCCCATCTCGGCCAAGCTCGGAACCCCCTTTATTCAACAGGATAGGCGAGGACTCCTTGAACCTTCCCTTCCCAGCGACCTCCGCACTCTGACTTGGGTTTGCTTTGGCGGGTTCGCAGGAAATAGAGGTCGATCGATGGAAAGCGGTGGTCGGCGTTCGGGTGGGCTCGTGGCCCACGCAGCCGTGGATCTGAAATTTTCCCGGCGCCCTTTCCCGCTTACTAGAGTCCCTCGGAAACCTCCCCCGAGCCCCGTCCCCCACCCCTTCCCAACCTCTCCTGCAAGAAGGCCGCGGGTTAGTGGGGGTGTGTCTGATGATTCATCAGGAGCCGGGGCAGCCTGGTGGGAATCAGAATCAGGCGTGCTCCGAGCCCGCCCATCAGCGCCCTTGCTATTATTATGTTAGTTACTAGCAGCCGAGAAGATGTCCCCGCCGTGCCCGTGCTCCGGAGTGCTGGTCTCCGCCACGAAAGCCGCTCTCCCAATGCCCGTTTCCGTGCTCCTAGCGCGGTTACTGGGCGCTGCCCCCAGAAGCGACACTCACCGGTCCCTGCGCAGTGCAGGAGTGCGGCCTCCCTCTCCGGCTCCGCGGCGTTTACCCCGCGCCCCGCCCCGCCCCGCCCCGCGCCGCGAAGAAATGAAACTCACAGACCCTGTGCTGAGGGCTGCTCCGGGCGCAGAAACGAAACCTAACTCCTGGCCCCGCACTGGCAGCACGTGGCCTCCCGGGAACTCGCGGGAGAGGCAGGTTCTCGGGCCCGAACCCAGGCCTGCTGAATCAGGAGCTCGTTTCATCAGGCCCGTGTGAGGATCCAGGTGCTCCAGAGGCTCGCTAATGGCCGGGAGTCATCCAAGCCTGCACATATCCTTGAACCTAGGCATGCCCTCACCCCCCCGCTCCCCCTCGTCGGTTTTGAAAACAGATGCATTGGTAATTGGGGGTCTTCAGTTCCTGCCCAGGGCTCACTGGGATGATCCCAGCACCAGCAGGGATTCCCAGGCATTGTGTGCTAATGGTTGCAGCGCCCCTATTGTCCTGAACTCCGTCCAGCACTCCCACCCCCACTCACCCCCATCAGGCACACCCATATCATCTTCCTCCTTTCCCATTTCTAGGCCTCCCTGGAGTTTGGCTCATCTGGTCTCTCCAGGGTGGAAACGGGTGTGTGGAAGGAAAATAAAATAAAATAGTAATAATAAAATTTAAAATAATAAACATAGGTAATAGTTAACATTTAGTATAAGCTATTTAGAAGTAAGACATAGGCTAAAATTTTAAGCAGCCTCTCCCAGCACTGCTAACAAGTTGCAGATGCAAGCTTATCTCGAAAGCTTATCACCTGCCTTGGGACTCCAGCCTTATCCAGCTTGGAGGATGACTAGTCAAGATAACTAAATCGCCAATTTCCTCAGAATTGTCACGGGTTAAGTAATTTACTGTCTTTGTCTGAAACCTGTATCCTACCTTGTTTTTCCTGTCTCAAACGACAAATAAGCAAGCTGCTTTCTTTGTTGGGGTCGGCAGTCATTTGGGGCATGAGCCTGCTGTCAGCCCGGGTGCCCGAATTAAAAGTTCTCTTTTGGTCTCCAAAGGTCTCTTTCTCTTCCTTGGATAGAATTTTACTGCAACAAGTGGAAGGGGTTGGGGAGGGCTGAGTCAAGCAGACCCATGGGTGGCCCTCCCTTTGGGAGCTCCCATTCCCGGCTAACTGGCTGTTGAGTGGGAGATGGCATTTCCCTTTGGGAGCAGTTGGCACCCCACTTCCATTCTTCTTTGCTCAGCTCAGAGTCCCTTACAAGCCCCGCTAAAGACTTCCATGATGAGGAAGGGTCACCCCCAACCAACCCCAAGGCCCAGAACCTGCCCCAGCTTTAGGTCCTGGGGTCAGGGGCAACCTGGATGGAATCAAATTCAATACTGCTGCACCTACAAGAGTGGGAGGAGCCCCCCAGCCCGCTCCCTGTGCTGAAGTCTATTTTGCTTTGCAGGATCCACTCCTAGGGCTGGGCAACCCCATCCAAGCGGTTCTTCATCCAAGGGGTTCATCCAAGGGAAACACAAGTTCTCCCAGGAATCAGCAATGACCTCACCTCAACACACACACACACACACTCATCCTCTCTGGCCTGTTACTGCCTAGTCAAGAACCCAGGCAACAGCACATCCTGGGGGGCTGTGAGCAGGCTGGGCTGATGCTTTCTGAAGCAGGAACAGTGCCTTGGGAATGCAGGGTAGGTGTGAGCAGAGCTGGCACTCATGTGAACAAACACTTAGTGATGCTGCTGCTACTTCCAACAGCGGGAAGCTTCCCTAAGGGCCCTTGTTCACAAACAAACTCAGAAAGAGCTGCAGGCAACTGAAAATCAGATAGAGGCACAGCCTCAGCCAGGGCAGGGCGTGGAAGGGCAGTGAGGCACCCTGCCCAGGAAACAGCACACATAGCTCACTCCCAGTTGGTGCAATGCCTCCTTAAGTTTTAACGCCCTAGGCACTTCCCTTGTCCACCCCAGTCCCTCCCTGGCCTTAGATTTTGGTGCTTCATTGCCTCTAATATGCATATGATATGGCAGGGCCCTGGGGAGCACAGGTGATTGTTTTGGGGTGTAATTCAGCAGTCATACAATAATAGCTCGTGTCTACTGAGCAGGTACTATGTGTTAGGTGTCAGAGAGAGACAGGACTAGCTGGATTTCCTAGGCCAACTAAGAATCCCTAAGCCTAGCTGGGAAAGTGACCATGTCCACCTTTAAACACGGGGCTTGCAACTTAGCCCACACCCGACCAATCAGGTAGTAAAGAGAGCTCACTAAAATGCGAATTAGGCAAAAACAGGAGGTAAAGAAAGAGCCAGTCATCTATTGCCTGAGAGCACAGGGGCAGGGACAGTGATCGGGATATAAACCCAGGCATTTGAGCCGGCAATAGCAACCCCCTTTGGGTCTCCTCCCATTTTACGGGAGCTCTGTTTTCACTCTATTAATTAAATCTTGCAACTGCAGTCTTTTAGTCGTGTTTGTTACAGCTCGAGCTGAGCTGAGCTTGCTGTCCACCACTGCTGTCTGCCGCCATTGCAGACCTGCCGCTGACTTCCACCCCTCCGGATCCAGCAGGGTGTCCCCTGTGCTCCTGATCCAGAGAGGCGCCCATTGCTGCTCCCAGTCGGGCTAAAGGCTCGCCATTATTCCTGCATGGCTAAGTGCCCAGGCTGGTCCTAATTGAGAACACTCACCACATGCCCCAAGATTCCATTCCTTGGAATCTGTGAGGCCAAGAACCCCAGGTCAGAGAACAAGAGGCTTGCCGCCATCTTGGAAGCGGCCCGCCATTATCTTGGGAGCTCTAAAAACAAGGACCACCTGGTAATATCAGCTAGAGGGACTCGTGTGCAATCACTCACCTTAACAGCCACCCTCCCAGAGGAGTAGGATTATCATACCATGTTCTCCATGAGAAGACTGAGGCCTAAGGAGCTGGGTTCCATACTGGTAGAGCTATGGTTCCAATCCAGGTGATTATTCTCCAGACCTGCGCTCTTCAGCACCTCCTCGCTATGCTGAAATCAAGAGGCAGCTTCCCTACTTAGGAAGCTCACAACCTCCCACCTAAATTGCAGGGGGTGTGCGCTCTACTAAACACACAGCAGTTACTCTTTTTTTTTTTTTTTTTTCTACCAGATAAGTTTCACACTCTTAAACTTGCAGAATGGCCCTCTGTTCTTCCAGGCAACTTCTGATCCAGTCTCAGTCCTCCCTTGCCATCCCTGAACTCAGCACCCAGGTCACACTCAGAGGCTTTGTTGATGCCCGTCCCTCTGCCAGGCTGCCCTCTGTCCACAGGCTCAAAGGGAAATTTATCTCCCCTGCCTGAAGTAAAGGAGTAAGAGAATGGCTACTCCACAAAGCAACCCTGAAGGCTGCTAGTTGACCATTTTTATGGTTATTCTTGATGATATGCTAAGGAAGGGGTGGATTATTCATGCCTCCCCTTTTTAGACCATATAGGGGAACTTCCTGACGTTGTCATGGCATTGGTAAACTGTCAGGACGCTGGTGGGAGTGTAAAAATGAGGACCACCACCGGTCACTCTTGTGGCCATCTTGGTTGTGGTTTTTGACCAGCTTCTTTATTGCAACCTGTTTTATGAGCAAGGTCTTTATGACCTTTATGACCTTGTGCTGACCTCCTATCTCACCCTGTGACTTAGAATGCCTTACCCGTCTGGGAATGCAGCCCCGTAGGTATCAGCCTCGTTTTACTAGCTCCTATTTAAGATGGAGTTGCTCTGGATGCGCCTCTGACAACAGAGATCTGTTTGGGAAAAAGAATGGCAGGGTTGATGGCTCAGTTCCCAGGCTTGATGTTTCCCTTGGCATAAGGAGTTTGGGGGTCCTGAGATGTTATTTTCTTTGGCACACCTGTCCTCCTCCAGGCCCAGGTGGACTTACATGCCTGACACCACAGGCTCCTGGGCAGGCAGGGCCCAGTGGAGCCTGGCCTTGTGGCACTGGCCTGGCCTCTGCTACGAGGCTGAGGACCGGGTCAACCGGCAGCCCCAGGCCCAAGCTGGGTGCCACTGCACTTGGGATCCGGGCACAGCGTGGTTCGGTGCTCCTGGAATGAATGAATGGGGAATCGGAACGCCGGCCCTGGTCCTGCAAAAGCGGGCCTCAGGGTTCTCCACTGGGCTGGCTTCTCCCTGCGCTCTCTGCCCCCATCGCGAATTTCCTAGACAATTCAGTTTCGGTTTCATTTCTGCTCCCTGGTTTCCAGAAACGAAAAGTCAAACTGCATGACTTCAGGCTTCAGAATCCAGGAGGCGGGGAAGAAGGGGGCGGTGCCACGAGGAGGGGGTGGTGATGCTCACAAACACCACTGGCAGCTCCCCCAGCTTGGATCCTGTTCTGCTGGGCTGGGGAGGGGGGCGGTCGCGGAACGGTGGAGCATCCCATAACCGGCCAACCTGCCCATCCTCCTGGCTGCATTGCCTGCAAGTCTGTCCGCCTGCCAGCGCCTCCGCCCCCGCCTCCGCCCCCACCCCTGCCCGCTTTGTCCTGCCTGGACGCGAGTACAGGGACTGGTTTTCTTTGCCTCGTTTCGTTTCCTCTTCTGTGCGTGTGGTATAGACCCGTGCTTCTCAAAGGGTGGTTCCTGGAACAGCAGCATTGACTTCACCTGGGAAATTATTAGAAATGAAGGGTCCGGGGCCATCCCAAGACCCCTGCATTAGCACTCGTATTTTAAGGGCCTTCCTCAGGTGATCCCTTGGCAACTGGGCATGAGAGCGATGGCGTCTGGCGTGGTTGCTCTTGGCCCTCAAGGTCAAGGCGGGACTTTTCCTTCATGTCTGCCTGGGGCCCACCAGAGAGCCCTGCCGGGAGGAACAGAGGCTGAAATCCTTTTATACTGGTGAGCTTTAGAGAGTCGAGCTGGGGGCTGCAGGACCTGGGTTCAGGCACTGTGTACAGGTGGCCCAGCTACTGAAGGAAAGCAAAATATTTTACCCCAAAATCTTTGTTTTAATTTTTTTTTTTTTTTTTTTTTTAGATGGAGTCTCATTCTGTCATCTAGGCTGGAGTGCGGTGGGGGTGATCTCAGCTCACTGCAACCTTTACGTCCTGGGTTCAAACGATTCTCCTGCCTCAGCCTCCTGAGTAGCTGGGACTACAGGCGCCCACCACCATGCCCAGCTAATTTTTTTTTGTATTTTTAGTAGAGAAGGGGTTTCATGGTGTTAGCCAGGATGGTCTCGATCTCCTGACCTCGTGATCCGCCTGCCTCAGCCTCCCAAAGTGCTGGGATTACAGGCGTGAGCCACTGCACCCGGCCACTTCTACTACTTTTATATTTCACTCAGCTCTCTAAATTTATTTCACCTCTAGGTACTGTTAAATCCTTCCCCCATGATCTGGGATTTTTGGGTTCCCCAGTGAGGATGTGTGTTTGGAGGTGCTTTCCCCTCTTACATCTCGGGCGCTCACAGTTTTTCGGCTGTCTCACAGTGTTTGCAGTGACAAGCCACTTCTTTCAAAGGGTCTGTGAATTATTTTGGTTTTCCTCTGTGTTCCTGAGGTAGTTCTTGGAGAAAAAGCTCACAATGTGTCTCCACATGCTGTTCTGTCCATCCAAGTGGGAAATGTACATGAGTCCTGCCTCTTAACCACCATTTTCCCTCTGAAAAAAAAAAAAAAAAAAAAAAGCCAGCTTCTTCCTTTTAGGTTGACATTCTTAATTTTGGAAATCAGTGCTAATGAAACCCAAGTGTTCCTTTGGAAATGTAGTTTGAAGAGTGAGGCTCCCTTGGACCTCCCAGCCTTGTCTGGCTTCTGTGTGACTGTGATGCATGGGTGAGACAAGCAGAGGAACAACACAGACTTCCCACAGAATCCAGAGAAAGAATACCTCTGCTGTTTTAAGCCACTAAGTTTTGGGGTGATTGTTACACAGCAATAGATAACTGGAACATATCCCCGAATTCCACATTTGGAAGATTGCAAGTAATCGATCAGTGTCAGTCTTTCCACGATCATTTGGTTTGCTTCAGGCCAGATCTGCTGCCTTTTGAATTAGAGATACCGTTTTCCAAGTTTTTGGTCATTGCTCGAGTTTTGTGTTCAGAATGCACATGTCTATTTTCTTACTTGCTGTAAAGGACCAAATTATGCGTCCCCCGCCCGCCCCCCACCCCCTACCACCCGCCACACAAATTCATGTGTTGAGGTCTTAACTCTCAATGTGACTGCATTTGGAAGTAGGGTCTTTAAAGAGGTGATCGAGCTTAAATGAAGCCCTGAGGGTGGGGACCTGATTTAAGAGGACTGGTGTCCTTGTAAGATAAAAGAAAGACGCCAAGCATAGACCTGGTGAGAAGGTGGGCAGTCTGTAAGCCAAGGAGAGAAACCTCAGGAGAAACCAAACCTAGCAACACTTTGATCTCAGACTTCCAGCCTCTGGAGGTGGGAGAAAATAAATTTCTGTAGCTTAAGCCACCCAGCATGTGATATTTGTTATGGCAGCTATAGCAGACTAATACACTAGCATTTGAACACAAATCAAAGAGACCTCTGCAAGAGACCTCTTGGGGATGCTGGTCAAGCTGTGATTTTTGACTTGAACTTTCTTTTCCAATATCTGTTACAGCAAATGAAGAAAGAAATTCATGTAATCTTTCTTGTCTGTGCCCCTGAACAAAGCTGAATGTTTTTGAGGCCCTCTTTTCATCTCAAACTTGGGTTTTAAAACAAATCAGTAATGATATTTATTCTATTGTCTTTTTATTAAGGAATCTATATGTTCATAGTTTGGAACATACAGGAAAACATGAAGAAGAAAATAAAATTACCCGTAATGATGATCACTGGTGTGAAGTTCTCTCTGTGTGTGTGTGTGTGTGTGTGTGTGTTCAGAGACAGTCTTGCTCTCACTCTGTCACCCAGGTTGTAGTGAAGGGTGCAGTCATGGCTCACTGCAGCCTCAAAGTCCTGGGCTCAAGGGATCCTCCTGCTTCAGCCACCTGAGTAGCTGGGACTACAGGTGTGCACCACCATGTCTGGCTACTTACAAACCAATTTTTTTTAGAGACAGGGTCTCACTATGTTGCCCAGTCTGGTCTTGAACTCCTGGGCTCAAGCAATCCTCTTGCTTCAGTCTCCAGAGTCACTGGGATTAGAGGTATGAGTCACTGAACCTGCCTACATTTTTAAAAAGTCTCTTTGCTTTATTAAATTCCTCTTCAAGACTTCACAGAGCAATGGTAGCTCATCATAATCAGGGAAACAAGAAGAAAAGAGAACCACTCAGGCTTCTTTCTGGGAGGCAGTGGAGAATCCGGGAAACACAATGACAGTGAACCATGGGAAGCAGGGGGCATGGCCAGTGGATCTGAAAGGGACCAGCTAATGGTCACTAAATGTCCAAGGCCTGGGCTTCAGCGATAGCCTCAGGTATCTCTGTCACTCCAGGGCACTCATTCGTTCAGTGAGATGTCATTTATTAAGCAGTTATAATGTTGCAGGTGCTGTGCAAAAGACTGGACATACAAAAGAAGAATTTGACCTGGACCTTCCCACTCTGGGGTCTATAATCTTGTAGGGGGAAGGGAACACAAATGCAAATTAGTAAAGAATGAGAGCAGTAGCTTAGGACACTGCAACTGTGTGCTACAGGGCCCAAGGACTGGAGACCCACCCCTTCATGAAGGTCAGGGAAGAGCTGGGTGGTGGAGAGAGCTGAGCCTGTGTGGAGCCCTGATGTATGCTCTGATGCTGAGGGAGCACAGTAGAGATGGACACAGATAGTAACAGAAGAGTGTGGCCCCGAAAGCAGAAGCAGCATCCTGCACCGTCTCCCCTTAGAATGAATGAGTATTTACAAGAAAACAACCACAGGCATCGCCGTCCTTCAATGGATCTCTTTGCTGGAGAATTGACAGAGCGCGTGCCGCGCCTGAGTGAGCCGATAAATTCTCTCCTTAAGCATTCTTCTCTTGGTGGCGGTCTCACTCTGCTCTTGAAGCAGCCAGGAATAGCGATTTTTTTCCTGTAGTATCTGCATCATGGCTTTCTGCAAGGAGTCACCATTCTCTCGGAGCATAAAATACTGAATTATAAATGGGATCTGGTTGGCGAGACGTTTGCTGGTTTCCTGGAAGAGGGAGAAAGAAGGGTTTGCTGGAGTGGTCTCAGCCCAAGGCCTCTGGTTGCAGAGAGAAGGCATGGAGTTCTCGGATGGGCATATGGTTGCCTTGTGAAGCCCTGGTGGGCCCGCCCACCTCCACTCCAGTGGTCAGCATCAAGCCCCATGAAGGTTCTATCTGCACTGACCCCTCTTTACTTCCAGGCATCCCCTCTAGCACTAAGAATCCCCCTGCTAGGCTAGCAAGCCCATACCACCTCTGGGCATCCCCACAGCTCCTCCCTGCTGGAGAGAACCCCCAGCCCAGGACTCCCCTGGCTCCCTTCTGGGTGTGCATCAGGGCCATTTCGAATCCTCCCCTCATTCCATCTTCATAGATGCAGCCAGTGTGTCTGGCAGCCAGGTGCCCATGGCTGGGAAACCACTCTATTCTGATTGAGAAAGGGCTTCGGGAGGTGGGTGTCTTTGCAGTTTAAAAGCTATTTTTCCTTCCTGGGCACAGTGATACTTGCATACTGGATAGAAAGTCAGAGGCCAAAAAGTTCATTGGGTCACAAAATCCAGGGAAAGGAAATTTCATTCCTATCTTGTGGGGCTGGCAAGTGTGGCACGTTAGTGCCTTCTGGACACCAAAGAAAGCTGATTCGTAGCCATTATCATTGATGTTTGTTGTATTTTGCTGTATTCTGATCATAGTAATTTTGTAATTCATGGACTGCATATGAAATATAAAGAATTTTGGGGTTGAATTAATTTTGAGTACATGCTTTGCTCACTTTAAAAACTGATTGTGGGGAAATTAATTAAAAATGCCTTCGCAGGGCTCGTGTAAAATTATAAATGAGAAAATATACAAGTAGTTTATCATAGTACAAAAGGGCTTAATACATTGTAGTGGTCCCTCCCTCCTTCCCTCAGCAAAGCCTCTCTAGGTTAGCATAGTCCCTGCTCAACTCTACAAATGCCAGAGAGTACAGATCCTGCCCCCCCGGGGAACTCACGGAGAAGTAGGCGTTCAGGTGGACGCCTATTTCATTAAAGGAGGAAACTGAAGACTCATTAATGGGAAAATGAGAGTTCAACTTCATATTCTGTGAAGGCTTCCCCAGAGGGTTAAAAATCTCTTCTCGGACTTTCTTCACAACAACACTGTAAATCTGATCTTGACAAAAAACAATCTGCTCCATTCTGAACTGAAGTTGGATCATGTTTTCTGCCTTTTCTGTGTGTCTCACTTTTATGTCTTCAATCTTGCTCTGGTTAGATAAGAAAGACAAGCACATTACTTCTTTTTCTTCTTTCCTGTTGGCTTAAACAAATTTGGAAGTACTATGATGCTGAACTCAGAATTAAAACGAATCTGAGGTCAAAGATGTCCTGAGACTTGAAATGGTGATTTTTAGAAAGTCCCACTTCCCCCTTTCTGTCCTTATGAACCTGGTTTCTTCACTCCCCGCTTGCAACATACCTTCTGTCCTGCCCTTTCTTCCTCTCTGGCCATCCCCAGTCCCTCCCACACCACCAGCTTTCTGCTCCTTCATCAGGAACAGGCTTAGTCCATGCTGTTGGGATGGTGTCAGTCATTCCCGGAGTTCTACTTCTGCTGGAATGGTTCCAGTACTGACACTGGGATAACAGTGTGATATACCTGTTTCCCAGGAATCCCAGGGCTCCTACGTCACCCATGCAGTCAAGGAAGAAAGGTTGACTGGGCACGGTGGCTCATGCCTGTAATCCCAGCACTTTGGGAGGCTGAGGAGGGTGGATCACTTGAGATCAGGAGTTCAAGACCAGCCTGGCCAACATCATGAAACCTCATCTCTACTAAAAATACAAAATTAGCTGGGTGTAGTGGCGAACACATGTAATCCCAGCTACTTGGGAGACTGAGGCAGGAGAATCACTTGAATCTGGGAGGCAGAGGTTGCAGTGAGCTATCACACCATTGCACTCCAGCCTGGACAACAAGAGTGAAACTCTATCTCAAAAAGGCTGGGTGTGGTGGCTCACACCTGTAATCCCAGCACTGGGAGACTGAGGCAGGTGGATCACCTGAGGTCAGGAGTTTGAGACCAGCTTGGCCAACATGACAAAACCCCATCTCTACTAAAAATACAAAAATTAGCTGAGTGTGGTGGCAGGCGCTTGTAATCCCAGCTACTTGGGAGGCTGAGGCAGGAGAATCGCTTGAACCCAGAAGGCAGACGTTGCAGTGAGCTGAGATGGCACCACTGCACTCCAGCCTGAGTGACAGAGTGAGACTTCATCTCAAAAGAAAAAAAAAAAAAAAGGAAAGAGGTGATATAGCAGAGAACGGGGATCACAGAGTCACTGCCACGGACTGAACATTTGTGTCCCCCACCCCCCAATTTACATGTTGAAAACAAAGCAGAAAGGTAATGGTATTGGGAGGTGGGAGGCAATTAATCATGAGGGTAGAGCCTCATGAATGTGACTGAGGCCCTTATAAAGGAACCCCAGAGAGCGCTCTTTCCACCGTGTGAGGGTACACAAGAAGGTGGTGGCCGTCCGCAACCTGAAAGAGAGCCCTCACTGCCACCTGACCATGCCCACACACTGATCTCAGGCTCCCAGCCTCCAGAACCATGAGAAACACATTTTTATTGTTAATAAGACACATCCAGTTTGTGGGACTTTGTGATAGAAGCTTGAACTAAGACTGTTATGTCCTGGCTTTGAGTTTCTTTTTCTTTTTTTTGTTTTTGAGATAGTGTCTCGCCCTGTTGCCCAGGCTACAGTGCAGTGGCACAATCTCGACTCACTGCAACCTCCGCCTCCCAGGTTCAAGTGATTTTCGGCTAATTTTTGTATTTTTAGTAGACACAGGGTTTCACTGGGTTGGCCAGGCTGGTCTCGAACTCCTGACCTCAAGTGATCTGCCCGCCTCGGCCTCCCAAAGTGCTAGGATTACAGGCGTGAGCCACCACGCCCGGCCTAGGCTTTTGAGTTTCAAACAGACTTTTTAAAACTGAAAGCAGAAGCAGTGGCTTGAGAGTAAGAGGGTGAGTTTCAGAGGTGAAGTTTCATGGGTGCTGGTTCTTTCTCTCTCTCTTTCTTTTCTATTTTTTTAAGTATATGTGACAACTGTGAAAGAAAAATAGAATCTTGGGACCACAAACTTACTATACCAAAGGGAAAGTTAACTGTCTTTCTTTTGTTCCCAAACAGAAGCTGTGATTTCACATGCACACTTTATCCAATGTAAAATGTAGATTTACTGAGCGAGAGATGAATGCATGATTGACTTGCCCTCCACGCTTTTCTTTTCACATATAACATGTAGATTCATTGAGTGCTGGTCAGAGTCTTACAAGAGTGTGACCTCTGCCTCACTGCCTACCCTCCTTCATTCTTCCCAGCTTGCTCTTTCCTTTTCAAATACTGAAGTTCCTCTAAACCCTCGTTAGGAAAAGCACAGGTCACAGATCGCACTGGGACTTGTGTTTCTTTTTCCCAGGTACATCCTCGACCTGCGCAAAATAAACCTCGGATCGAGGCAGATCTGCCTCAGTCACTTTTTGGTCTACACAACGATGGATGGTAGACCCTCTGGGAGTAGAAGCGGCCTGTGCTGCACTCCTCAAGATTTGTGACACAGGAGGCAACGCACCCCCCAGGCTCTGATGTGGCTCTGGGGAGTGTGCAGGCCATGGCCTTGGAGAGCCCCGTAGTCCCTGGTATGGAGCTGGGAGCTGTTGCAAGGCTGTGTCTATCCAAGGGCAGCACAAAAGAGGTGAAGAGCCTTGGTGGATGCCAGAGTTCCCATGGCCCAGAGCAGTGAGGCCTGCAGCAGAGTGCTTCATGTGTCCCGGCGGGGGTTAGCAGGAGCTCAGGGACCAAGGGGACCAAGGTCTGGGAAGGACAATGGACATCTTGGTGACTGGGGACCAGGCAGGTCACCCACCCCATGAGCAGGCACCTGGGACGCAGACACAGCCCCTGAGAAAGTGGGCGAGAGTCAGAACTGAGATTTAATTTTTACCAACAGGCCAAAAGGGTGAAAGAAGAAATTAATTTACATGATGGAAAAATGACAGAAATTGTCCTTCTTGCTTGCCTGCACTAAGGAATGAGATTTCAATCCACGAGCCCAGGCCTGGGCAGAAGAGGAATTTTATTTAGAGCCCATGTGGCACATGCCCTCTCTTGCCTTTGCTGAAGGTAACTCAGGGAAAAGTTGCTAAGTAGAAACCCACAGAGCAACATCTTTGAGTCAAACATACAAACTTGGGAGTAGGACTAGTGAACAACGCTGTGCTTTATGCTTGAAAAAGTTTCAGCCTACCAGCTCGTCCTCAGTGGAGCCCCATGTCCTGCGCGAGGTCATGCAAAACAGATGGCAGGGCACAGGCCTCCTTTCATTTCTCCTGGGGAGTGAAGCCTCCTCCTGAGCAGAAGCCAAGCAGGCAGGTACTCCTGGAGTCACCAGCCCCGCCAGCCCCACCAGCCTGCCATTGCATCCCTGGCCTCATGGTTCCAAACGACAGGGTTCCAAATGACAGGGAACATATCCAGCTTCTCTCAAGGTTAAACAGCCAGTGGTCCAGGTGACTAGCAAGTGAACTCTGGGCGCTTACCTGAACAGTATGGTTAAGGTTGAAGAATTCACCAAAATGTTTTTTGGCCATGTTAACGAAAGCTTGCCGGATAATTTCTGACCAAAAAAAAAAAAAAGAAAACATCAGTAAAACACAAGCAGAAATAAAATGGTTAAAGACACAGGGAGGATGACTGATGATACCCTGACCCATTCCAGGAGACTGAGTTTCCTAGGCCTGCAGACCAAGATAGGAGAGAGTGAGATGTCATTCCAGGGACATGCAGTCCAGCCCTCGTGCAGCCTGGGCAGGTCCCATCCGTTTCCTGTGCCTGTGTGCATGTTAACCTCTGACTATTCCTCACATCATCAGGGGTCCGCAACCTCCGGGCTGGACCAATTCCAGTCCACGTCCGGTAGATGTGCAGTGAGCTAGTGAGCATTGCTGCCTGAGCCCCACCTCCTTTCACGTCTGCGGTGGCACCAGATTCTCACAGGTGCACAAACCCTGTTGAGAACTGCGCATGCGAGGGATCTAGGTTGCGTGTTCCTTATGAGAAACTCATGCCTGACGATCTGTCACTGTCTCCCATCACTCCCCCAGTGGGACTGTCTAGTTGCAGGAAGACAAGCTAAGGGCTCCCACCATGATGAGGATTCTACATTATGATGAGCTGTGTAATTATATATTACAATGTAATAATCATAGAAATAAAGTGCACAATAAATGCAATGCAGTTGAATCATCCCAGAGCCATCCCTCTCGCCCCTCACCGGCCTGTGGAAAAATTGTCTTCCATGAAAGCAGGTGCCGTAAAGACTGGGGACCGCTGCCTTACACAGCTGTGTTGGGGGCTGCGTATGTGCACCCTCTGCCTGTCCCCTAAAGACAAGAGAAACCATCTTCCCCACGTCCTCCGTATGTTTGAAGGACAGCGATGGAAAGTGCCTACCGCACTCAGCATGCTTCCCCATCTCCTAGAAACCTCAGTACGAGTTCTCAGGCAGAAGGGCAGAATCTGCAGCTCTGACCGGCTCCCAGGCCTTGCCAGTGCTGCTGGCTCACAGACCACACCAAGTAGCAATCTAGCACACCAGTGAGCCGGTCTGCAGGCAGGCTGTGTTTGGTAACTCCATTCCAATCTCTTCCTCCGAGGCATTGGGGTCTATGGAAGGTACGAGAGTGATGGTTTGGGAGTCCTGCATGAAAGTCCTCACCCACGGCTTTCTGGAGCATGCTAAGGGCGGGCTCCACCAGGTGCTGGATGTACTGGTGCACGATGGTCTCAAATGTCTTGTAGTTGACAAATCCCAGAAGTTCCTTGCCTCGATACTGCTTTTCATATTTTTCAACTTCTTCATGGATAATATTTTTAACTGCAACATCAAACAGACCTCCATGGTGAATTCTAATAATTCTGCAGACGTTGTAAAGCTAGCAACAGTTTTTTAAAGTCTTGCTCCCCACTGCACGCAGAGGCAGTGTTGCAAAGTGGAGTTTTGTTCACAATGAGAAAAATATTCATGGTCTAATAACAGGAGTTTAAGAAATACTGACTTTTGGGAAACAAAAATCTTATTCTATGAAAATGTGTTTCAATTGAAAGTCATCACCCCAAGAGAGAAGTTACTATTTCTAACTGGTAGGAACAACAAAACAAAACAAAAACAAAACAAAACAAAAAAAACCTGATTAGAGGCCAAGTGTGGTGGCTCATGCCTGTAATATCATCACTTTGGGAGGTCGAGGTGGGAGGATCACTTGAGGCCAGGAGTTCGAGACCAGCCTGGGCAACATAACAAGATCCTGTCTCTACAAAAATAAAAACAGATTAGCCAGGCATGGCGGTGTGTGCCTCTAGTCCCAGCTATCTGTGAGTGATTGCACCACTGCACTCCAGCCTGGGTGACAGCAAGAGCCTGTCTCTGAAAAATAAAAACAAAACTAAACATGAAAATCTGATCAGTTAAATGAATATGGAAAATTAATCTTGTACCCCTCACCTCCTAAGCATACAGCTACAGATTACAGTTGGAGGGATCTTACCACGGAGGTAAATAGTGCTGTTTTCTCCAAGTGCCAGAACAAAAACACAACAGCATACACACAATGAGATGGTTTGGCTCTGTGTCCCCACCCAAATCTCATCTCAAATTGTGTTTGGCTTTGTGTCCCCACCCAAATCTCATCCCAAATTATAATCCCCATGTGTCAAGAGAGCAAGTGAAGACACTTTGGGGAGCAGTGACCCCAGGTCCTGCCCTGGTGGATGAGGATGCTGCAACCCCTGGGCAGGGGGAGCTCCCTGGGACTTGGAGGTGGTTTGTGGGTTAGCATGCCAAGGCAAGACAGGTCACGCCAGGAAATCGATAAGGTCTCCTGGTGGGAGGTGATTGGATCATGGGAGTGGTTTTTCTCATGCTGCCCTCATGATCATGAGTTCTCACAGGATCTGATAGTTTAAAAGTGTTCGGGGGCTGAGAGTGGTGGCTCATGCCTGTAATCCCAGCCCTTTGGGAGGCAGAGGAGGGCAGATCACCTGAGGTCAGGAGTTCGAGACCAGCCTGGTCAACGTGGTGAAACCCCATCTCTACTAAAAGTATAAAAATCAACTGGGCATGGTGGCACGCAACTGTAATCACAGCTACTTGGAAGGCTGAGGCAGGAGAATTACTTGAACCTGGGAGGCTGAGGTTGCAGTAAGCTGAGATCACACCACTACACTGCAGCCTGGGCAACAAGAGTGAAACTCCGTCTCAAAATAAATAAATAAATAAAGTGTTTGGCAGCTCTCCCCTTGCTCTCTCTCCTGCCACCTTGTAAAGAAGGTGCTTGCTTCTCCTTTGCTTTCTGCTATAATTGTAAGTTTTCTGAGGCCTCCCCAGCCATGTGGAACTGTGAGTCCATTAAACCTCCTTTCTTTATAAATTATCCAGTCTCAGGTAGTTTTTTATAGCAGTGTGAAAATGAACACACACACACACACACACACACACACACACGCCCTACTGGCACCTGGGCTGGAGCACATGGGAATCGAAACTTTGCCAGGTGAAGCCAGCAGGCTCTTGTCAAACCAGGGATCTCCCTGGTCTTGAATTAGGGGCAAAGAGAAGGAGGATTGGGATGAGTGGAATTGTTTGGGTGACCTGAGCACATTTTAGCACTTAAAATACTGCTACTTCATCTAGTCTTTACTTATTGTTGAAACTAGATCATCATACCCTAGACCTTCCAGAGGGGGAGATGGTAAACGATTTCATGTGGACTCCCCCCTCCCGTGGTCCCCTGGCACCCATGCTGAGCTCTGTCTTAATACCACCAAAATAAATAAGTATCCCAGGTCACTTTTTCTACCAGGCTGAGGTTTAGCTGCTACTAACGAAGGCTTTGTGTCTGGTGTGTCCACAACAGGCACTACGGCCAGCCAGCAGCTGTGCACTCAACTCAGTGGCTGGAGAGCCTTCATGTGGGGCTGGCCCCCAGAGTCATCTGGACCTCTGCTTTGGGCACAGGCTTCCCTCCAGGCACTCAGAATAGCGGCCCTGAGGTACCCTGGGCTGCTCTGCGAATTCCTCAGGTGGGCATGGAATGCCATTTAGCCTCAAAACCAAGAAGCAAGGCCAGGCACAGAGGCTGACATCTATAATCCCAGCACTTTGGGAAGCTGAGGCAGGTGGATTGCTCGAGCCCACGAGTTCAAGAGCAGCCTGAGCAATGGTGGTGAAAACCTGTCTCTACAAAAAAGTACAAAAATTAGCTGGGTATGGTGGTTCACACCTGTGGTCCCAACTACTCAGGAGGCTGAGGTGGGAGGATCACTTGAACCCGGGAGGTTGAGGCTGCAGTGAGCCATGATTGCGCCACTACACTGCAGCCTAGGCAACAGAGGGAGACCCTGTCTCAACAAAACAAAACAAAACCAAGACGCAAGAGGACGTCAGAGGCAGTGGAATTGCCCTGTGTTGAGTTGCTGAGGTCAATGCCCCATATTTCTGGGTCTTGGTCCTTGAGGGACAGTTGCTGATTACCAAGCATTTCAGAGTCTTGGATGGGTGTGTTCTGCTCTGGGCACACTTATGTGCTGGACATAGCCTCCAGTCTAGGTAAATACCACCCTGTTTTGCGGGCAGCCCTGCCCAGAACTTACCTTTTTGGGTATTAGTTGCAAGTATGCCTATCCAGTTTTTAAAATCCTCTCTGATTTTGTTGTATAAACGGGTCTCGTTCTCCCTTACAACTTCTTCTCCTTCTATTAACTTTTCGATGTCCTGATTAAACATCTTGATTTTCTGAAAATGATATAAAGTCAACAGTCTGTGCTGAAATCATATGAAAGAACTGGGACCGGTGTTGTAAGGAGATGTCCATCCACATGCCTCATCTCATGGGTGAGGAGGGGGAAGGACACAGTGTCACGTGGAGGCCCGCGGAAATCCTCACCTCAATCAGAAAGAACATCTTGTCGGCATCCTGGCTGGGGATGTCAGCACCGCAACGCCGCAGCTCCTCGGTCGCCTTCTGGTGGCTCTCCCTTATTTGTTCTTCTAACAACGGGAGCGATTTCTAAAGAAAACAATTGCAAACAATCAAACTATGGCTTAAGAGATTGGCCAACATATTTCTTTGGTATATGGGTAGGAACCCTTTAAAGCATGCAGGAAGATCTGGAATTTTTGTTATTTTGTGAATCTCAGTGAGATGGAAACCAGTCAAGGAGCCCAAAGAGAGTTTTGCATGCAACAGGCACGTCCCACAGCTTGGACGGCTTGGCTCGGAATTTTGCATTCTGCTGTGCAATTGGAGTGGTGAGGAATCGGGTGGTGGACAGTTTTTACTTTTGTTTTGTGGTGGTTGTTTGATTTGGCTTGGTGCCTTGTAATTCCAGAATAAGAACACTTGAATATAATGTGCAATGTCTTAGTAAAATGGGATTTTTGGTGACAATGTGAGTGTTATAAACTGATAAACACTGTGTCTTGGGGTTGGCGACACACTCCACACCTCATTTAATCCCCACACTGTCGTCTGCTGCCAGTTTTTTGTCAGAGAAGAAACTAAGGCTCAGAGAATCCAATTACTTGCTATCTTCACAGACCTAGTGAGCAGGTGGCCAATCGCACCCTGCCTACCAACTCCCCAACCCTGCTCATAAACACTGCAGGTGAAGACACCGTGGGGAGCAGTGACCCCAGGTCCTGCCCTGGTGGACGAGGATGCTACAGCCCCTGGGCAGGGGGAGCTCCCTGGGACTTGGAGGTGGTTTGTGGGTTAGCATGCCAAGGCAAAACAGGTTATGCCAGGAAATTGATAAGGTCTCCTAGGCTCTTTTTTGGGAGACAGTTTGTATCTGTAGGCAAAGTGTATTACCTTCTGATATTTCAAATTGTCATTGTTATAATTCAGTCGATTTAACATTTAAAAATTAATTTAAAATATTATACATTTTAAATTAAAATATTTGTGTTGAAAAAAGTTATAAAAATACAACATTTTTATTTTTGCAAAAACCAGATGTTTTTCTCAATTAGACAGGGATATAGCTTTCAGAAACCTCTTCTGCAAACTTAGTGAATTCCACTGGAATCAGTGATTCTCAAAGTTTGTTCCCAGGAAGACCTGGGAACGTAGAAATGCAAATCCACAGGTCTTACATCTAAGTCAGAAACTCTGGGTCTGGGACCCAGGAATCTAAATTTTTTTTTTTTTTTTTTTTTTTGAGACGGAGCCTCACTTTGTCGCCTAGGCTGGAGTGCAGTGGCGTGATCTCAGATCACTGCAACCTCCACCTTCTGGGCTCAAGCCATTCTCCTGCCTCAGCCTCCCAAGTAGCTGGGACTACAGGTGCACAACACCACACTGGCTAATTTTTGTATTTTTAGTAGAGACCGGGTTTCACCATGTTGGCCAGGCTGGCCTCGAACTCCTGACTTCAGGTGACCCACCCGCCTCAGCCTCCCAAAGTGCTGGGATTACATATGTAAGCCACCATGCCCGGTGTGCCCAGCAGAATCTAAATTGTAACAAACTTTCCAGGTAATTCTTGTGTACCTTAAAGTTGGAGAACCACTGGCTCCTTCTAACCAAATTTTCTTTGAGTATGTGCTTCCTGGCTCAAGTAAGTCATTGCTTTTGTTTAATACACAATTTAGCATGGGCCAAGTCCTAGGATCTGGAATAATCTTTGCTCAAAGGGTAAACTTAAATCTTCCCATGTTGCTTGGCCTCATTTGTGAAGGTTTAGGCAAGCATTAAAAATATTCAATTTCTCAATAACCACCAAACTGAAGTTTTTCTATAATTGATGATGTCATGAGGCCCTTGTCTGTAGTTGTCTGCTTTTGAGAATCCATAAAAATGGATTTATTTCTTACAAACCAATTATTTCTTAGAAGTTTGAGGCTAGAAGAATTTTTTTTTTTTTTTTAAAGACAGAATTTCGCTCTTGTTGCCCAGGCTGGAGTGCAATGGCACGATCTCGGCTCACTGCAACCTCCACCTTCCGGGTTCAAGTGATTCTCCTGCCTCAGCCACCTGAGTAGCTGGGATTACAGGCATGTGCCGCCATGCCCAGCTAATTTTGTATTTTTAGTAGAGATGGAGTTTCTCCATGTTGGTCAGGCTGGTCTTGAACTCCTGACCTCAGGTGATCCACCGGCCTCAGCCTCCCAAAGTGCTGGGATTACAGGCATGAGCCACCATGTCTGGCAATAAAAATTTTTTTTTACCAGGAAGTATTAACAACATATTGAAAAAAGACAACTTGCTCGCTCAGTGGTCAGTCCTTTTTATATTGCTAAACTGGTATTACAATTTGTTTCCTTCTCTTCCCCCTCCCCACCTCTGTTGACCAATTCAACCCTTTGTTTTAACACTATGTACTTGTTGCTTCCCAGTTTGGAAGTTCTTCCTGTGAGCCTATGACGGTGAGTGAGACAGTTTTCAGAGGGTACTTGTTTGCTTGTTTGGACAGAACAGTGGGGCATCTTAGCCAATTCCAGAGCAAGAGAGTGACTTGGGCATGCTGTATTCATCACTTGTCACCCAACCCACGTGGCTCACTTGGATGTGCATGATGAGTTCAGCGGTAAGTCTTTCTGCCAGTCGGGGAACCGTGGCTGACCCCTCCTCCAGGAGAACTCTGAAACGAGACAGACACTCAGGCATTCAGGAAGACTTGTGTACCATCTTGCTAGTACTGGGCTTTGTATGTGGTAGGTGAGCCCAGCTCCCTGGGGCAACACTTGCCATCAGAAAAGCCAGGTGGTGCATGAGCAAGACACTTGCCACCAGCCTGTACCCAAGCAAGTGTGGGCCAGGAAGCTTCCTTCCCTTCTCCCTTTCTATCATCCCCACAGACTCATGAGGTAGGTCATCTTAGCTACAGGAAAACAAACCCAGCCTCATGGAGATTAACTGAGTTGCCCAGATTAGTATTTTATTTCTCATCACAAAAGTACGGTGCTTACTAAGTGCCGGGCACCAGTCTAAGGGCTTTATAAATATTAACACATTTAGTCATTTAACAACCCACTTTAGAGCAAAAAAGACTGAGACACAGAAAGGTTAAGCAGCTTGCTGCATTTGCTTGCTGCAGCCACACAGCAGGCAGCGTGGCTGCAGCGTGTTTGCCAATAGCAGGAATTTAGGATGAAGCACACAGGATTATTCCCTAGCACTGCCAGTGCCTCTCACTGCAAGGGCCGGCTCTCAATGCAAGGATTTCAGATTTCCCAAAGACCTTGAGAAGCGGTTCACAAAGGGAGGTCCCTGAACTGGCAACATTAGCCTCAACCAGGAGGAACCTGTTAGAAGCAAAAGTCTTGGGCCCCTCCCCAGACCTCAGGGCAGGGCAGAGCTAGCGCTATTTTAAGGAACTCTCCAGAGAGTCTGCTGCTCACTCAGCATGGAGAACCATGGGCCTGATTATTTTGAAATCTCCCAGCTCGAGGAGGAGAGTTTACTTCTCCTCATGTCCTCTAGTGCTATTGAAAACAGCATGTTTAATCCACTCAGAGCAGGAGCAGAGAGGAAGAAAGAAGGAACCGGGTGGTATTTACTGAGTGCTGGCTGCTGGCGCTCAAGACCTTTGTGTATGTCGTGTTATTTAATCCTAACCACATCTTGGAGAAGATGGAAAAGACAAAATTCAGAGAAGGTGGCCCATATTGTAAGATCACATAGTTAGCAAGCAGCAGACCTGCTCCGCCCAAATTCACTGTGTTCCCATTAGCTCTCCTTCAAGCAGGAGTGACCTGTGTGCTACTGCATCATTCAGGAATAACAAGTTCCAGAATGAAGGGGAAAAGAGCTCCATTCAACGGGGAAAATCCCAGTGTCCTACAAACTACAGAGTCTCTATAGGATAATTTCTATTTAATAAAACCAGTTATTATTAAATTTCTATGTAATAAAAACAAGTGATGTGCTGGCGAATGACTGTGGGCACTGGAGGCTCTAAAAACGTGGAGAGTTCCATAGAGCAGGTTTTCCTGTGTGCTGCTTACAGTGGTAAACACGGGTTTCTGGAAGTTAGGAGCTCTGTGTTCAGTCCTGCTCCCATTCACTGTTTGACCTCATTATTCTTATCTATGAACATGGGGGAAACTTCACCTGCCTTATGTATCTCTTAATAAAAGGACTCAAATCAGAAAGCAAGTGAAAACATTTTGGAAAACCAAAGTGTTCTATGCTTTACTTCATGACACATTCCAGTTTTTAATCAGCACCATCATTAGAATCTAAAAAAAACAATGATGTGTCTAAATAAGCCAAGAAATTTAACACCAAAATAAGGTGAGGCTAGGTTATACTACCTTGTGTAATTTGTGCACATACTTTGGTCATCATCCGGGCCAACTCTGGCAGATGGGCTGGCTTTTCATGGAGTCTAATTCCAGGGCTTTCCTGAAGAGTCTCACCTGAAACATGGATGTGTTTGAAAGAATGTAATCTCTTTCTTGGTTGCCTCTGCCAAACTCAGTCTGTTCATGATCTCCTGCTGGCCCCGGCACTTCACGATCATGTAGCCCTTCTTGAGGGGGTATGTGAGGTTCCGTACCACATTAATGATGCTTTTCTCGGTGCCCCTGTCCATTAGATCTGGTTTGGTCAGGATCCCTGTGAGATGGTTAAAGAAGGGAAATGGAAAGGTCATTGATCCCCTCAAATAGATTTGACTCCTACTGGGCTATGGGCTCCTTTTTTGGCCAGCAAGGTCTTCTGCAGTCTTGATCCTCCAGTGCCTCATTCCCTCCTCATTCCCTCATCGCCCCTCTTCTTTGCATTTCTTTTGGTTCAGTATCTCACCCTCTCACTCAGTTCATTCGTCCTGGATAGTTGACTTAACAAATAGTTCTTGGATGCCTACTGGGTGCCCAGCACTAAGGCAGCATGCGTGGTTAGAATGAACTGGCTCCATGTACCATGTTTCCAAGAACGCCTCATTCCCTACTGACGGGAGTCCCTCTCTAGTGTCTCCTGAACCGACTCACTCGGCTCCCTCTTGTGGGTACCTCCTCTAATCTCCTCCTCCCCACTTTCCTCTCCCCCTCCTCTGTCCCCACTCCTTCCTGCTTGCACTGGATTGAAAACTTTGAATTCCAAGTGCTTTTTTTTTTTGTTTATGTTGCTTGAGTGTCAAATAGCCACTGCATTTCTTGTTTGTGTGTGTTGAAAAGGCCTTCCTTTCTTCCTTCCTTCCTGTCTTTCTTTCTTTCCTTCTTTCTTTCTTTCTTTCTGACAGAGTCTTGCTCTGTCACCCAGGCTGGAGTGCAGTGGCTCGCTTCAACCTCCACCTCCCCAGTTCAAGCGATTCCCCTGCCTCAGCCTCCTGAGTAGCTGGGACCACAGGCGTGTGCCACCACGCCCAGCTAATTTTTGTATTTTTAGTAGAGATGAGGTTTCACCATGTTGGCCAGGCTGGTCTCAAACTCCTGACCTCATGATCCACCGACTTCAGCCCCCCAAAATGCTGGGATTACAGCCATGAGCCACCGTGCCCAGCCTTATTTTCTGCTATTTTATCCTTCGTTTTAATTTGTGGATAAGTCTGGCTATCTGGTCTACTATTCCTGAATCTCTCTCTCCAGATAAATTAATCTAGTAATATACAAGAAATAAAGAAGAGTGGATATTGATAAGGGCCACACAGAGAGTTAACATAAAGTGATGTGCTGGCAAATGACTGTGGGCAGAGATACGTGGTGTAGTCTCCGGTTGGGTGGACAGGGAGGGCCTCTCTCAGAAGGCAACATTTGGACTGAGATCTGAATGAAGGAAGGAGTCAGCCTAGTGAGGATGGAGAAGGAGCACTCCAGACCCTGGGTGAGAGGGAGCAGGGATGGCAGAGCCATATTGAAGCGTCATGAGCAAGGCAGAGAGCGTGGGAACTGAGATCAGAGAGGCAGGCAGGACCAGGTCACCTGGGGCTCTGCTTTCTAAATAAAGGAGTCCGGGGTTTATATGCATGTGAAACGGCAGCAGGAGAGAATGTAAACAGGGAAGGGCATGACTTGATTGACATGTTTGAAAGCCAGTGGAGAGGGCACTGCCATGGGCAAGGTGATTGCTAGAACAGCAGGAGAATGTTTGAGCAGTACAGGCAGGAGACCATGGTGGCTTGGTCTAGGCAGTGACAGTGGGGATGGAGAGGAGTGGATGGATTTGGCACCCGTTTTGGAGGCAGAGTCACCAGGACTTCAGATACATTGGACTTGGAGGCAAGGGGAGGGAGGACTCAAATGGGACTCTTTGATTTGGCTTTAGAACTGGGTGGGCGGATGGGTTCTGTGAATGAGGTGGGGAAGCCTTGGGGAGGAGGAGAATCAGGATGGAGTATGAAACCAAGAGTTCTGTTTTGGTCATGTTTAACTGGAGACATCGACCAGACAGCCAAATGGAGTTGTCCAGTTAAGCAAGGTCAAGGTCACAGATACAGATTTGGGAGTCACTGGCATGTAGATGGGATTACAAACCACAGCCAGATGACGATGTGTTGATAGAAGGAGAGCCCAGAACCAAGTTTTCCATATTTAGAGGCCTGAGAATTGAAGAGACATGAAAACAAGGAGTCTGAGAATGTGACTTCCAGCTGGCCAGCGATGGAAGCGACCTGAGAGAGAGAATGGTGAAGGAAGGAGGGAGGTTCAGGAAGGAGGGAGTGGGCAACTGGGGTGACTGCTGCTGAGAAAGGAAAGGCGAGGACAGAGATGTGACCATGTGCTCCTCAGTGCAGAGGGTGTGGGTGACCTCGACAGGAGCAGTCTCTGTCTCAAGAGGGGGCAGGAGCTCAGCTGAAGCCGAGGGAGTAGACAGCGTCCATTTAGCAATGGATGGGTGGGGAACCAGCTTAGTGAGGGCCTGAAAATATTGACCCACTGTTCTTTTTGAAACTTATTCTCTAAGCCACTGTTATATTATCATCAAACTTGCTCTATTCTCATCCTTTGGGAGTATTGTGTAGATAATCATTCAATTTTCTTTTTTTTCTTTTTCTTTTTTTTTTTTTTTTGAGACAGAGTCTCGCTCTTTCACCAGGCTGGAGTGCAGTGGCATGATCTTGGCTCACTGCAACCTCCGTTTCTCAGGTTCAAGTGATTCTCGTGCCTCAGCCTCCCGAGTAGCTAGGATTACAGGCATGTGCTACCACAACCGGCTAATTTTTTGTATTTTTAGTAGAGACGGGGTTTCACTGTGTTGGCCAGGGTGGTCTCGAACTCCTGACCTCAGTTGATCCACCCGCCTTGGCCCCCCAAAGTGCTGGGATTACAGACATGAGCCACCGCTCCCGGCCTCAATTTCCTTTTTAAAAGAATTGTAAAATACACGTAACTCAAGTCTGCAAGGGAATAATTCAACTAATAAAAATAGGATGTTCCCCCCTACTCTGTCTTTAGCTACCTTGTTTTTTTTAAAAAAAAGTTCTTTAAAAAATGGTAATAAAATCTACATAAAGTGAATTTTCTTATTTTAGCCAGTTTATAGTTAGGTATAATTAAGTACATTTACATTGTTGTGTAACCATCACCACCGTCCATCTCCAGAACTTTTCCATCTTCCCAAACTGAAGCTCTTCACCCATTAAACAACAATTTCCCACTTCCCCTCCTTCCAGTCTTGGGCAACCACCATGCTACTTTGTCTGTATAAGTCCAACTACTCTAGGGACCTCAAATAAGGTAGAATCATCCAGTGTTTGTTCTTTTCTGAGTGGAATTTCACTTAGCATAATGTCCTTGAAGTTCACTCATGTTGTTGTGTGTTTCAGAATTTCCCTCCTTTTTAAGGCTAAATAATACTGTTTTACACGTATGCCACGCTTTATTGATCCATCCATCCATCTGTAAACACTTGGGTTGCTCCCACCTTTGGGCTATTGTGAATAATGCTGCTATGAACATGAGTCTCTTTCTCTTTTAAGCCTAGCACACTTTTCTCTATTTCTATACTTGAGCTAGAATGCATAGAAAATTTGCATTTCTGTGGGATGGAGCTGGAGGCCATTATCCTTAGTAAACTAACCCAGGAACAGAAAACCAAATGCCACAAGTTCTCACTTATAAGTGGGAGCTAAATGATGAGAACACATGAACACGTAGAGGGGAGCAACAGACACTAGGGCCTGTCAGAAGGTGGAGGAGGGAGAGGATCAGGAAAAATAACTAATGGGTACTAGGCTTAATACCTGGGTGATGAAATCATCTGTACAACAAACCCCCATGACACAAGTTTCCCTGTGTAACAAACCTGCACATCCTGCACATGTACCCCTGAACCTAAACCAAAAGTTAACAATAAAATAAAATACCCCAAGTTGAAAAAAAAAAAAAGAAAATGTGCATTTATTTCACAATATTGTTTTGGGCTATACTAAGAGCAGATCATGTATATCCCATGACTATAGTGATTGACTGAATTTATAATCATAATAGCTGGCTGGGGGCTGTGTTTCACACCTGTAATCCCAGCACTTTGGGAGGCTGAGGCAGGTGGATCACCTGAGATTGGGAATTTGACACCTGCCTGGCCAAGACAGTGAAACTCCATCTCTACTAAAAATACAAAAATTAGCCAGGCGTGATGGCATGTGCGTGTAGTCCCAGCTACTTGGGAGTCTGAGGCAGGAGAATCGAACCCGGGAGGCAGAGGTTACAGTGAACCTAGATCATGTCACTGCACTCCAGCCTGGGGGACAGAGCGACACTCTGTCTCAAAATAATAATAATAGCTAATATTTATTGATAACTATTGATTATCTGAGTTTGTGGCAATGAGAGGACCAGAAAACTGACTATTAAAAAGTAGTACTAAGTTTCCTTGGAGATGTTAATATTCAAATAGATCCTTTTTTTTTCTTTTAACTTTTTTTCTTTTCTTTCTTTTCTTCAACGTTAACTTTGTTGACATGCTCAGGTTCATCTGCTGAGTAGATGATATTACCTACTTCAGCCCTCAATAAGCCATTCCTAAGGAACAAGCACAGTAGCACTTGTATTCAGCACAGGACACACGGCATATGATACGTTCCAGGATCTTCCAAAGACATGCAGCAACCCTCCCTCCCTTCCCATCCATGCCCTGGAAGCTTGGTTCTTTTTTTTTTTTTTTTTTGAGATAGAGTCTTGCTCTGTCACCCAGGCTGGAGTGCAGAGGCACGATCTTGGCTCACTGCAAGCTCCGCCTCCCGGGTTCACGCCATTCTCTGCCTCAGCCTCCCGAGTAGCTGGGACTACAGGTGCTCACCACCACGCCTGGCTAATTTTTCTTGTATTTTTAGTAGAGACGGGGTTTCACCATGTTAGCCAGGATGGTCTCGATCTCCTGACCTCATGATCCACCCACCTCGGCCTCCCAGAGTGCTGGGATTACAGGCTTGAGCCACCGCGCCCGGCCGCTTGGTTCTTTTCTCTTACCGATGGTCCTGTCCCCTTCCGGGTCCACCTCGTGAGCCATGCTCAGTGCCTCCGTGGTGGCAATGTCCACGTTACAGGGAACCACCACCAAGTTGATCGTCTGCTGCCTCTGGATGTATCTCTTGATGAGAGCCTTGATCTGATGCCAAAGAATCACACAAAAAAAGAGCACACGTCTCACTTCTGGTCACCCAGCCACACAGCCAGGCAGACAGGCATGATGGCGCAAAGGCAACACCGTCCCACAGCGTGACTCTGGGCTTTGCTGGGCCGAACCCTGTCCTGGGAACGCCTGCCCCAGCGGCCCTGCCCTGGTCTCTGATGATCTCCCACTTGTCCTTCAAAGCCCATGGCTGGCGTATCTTCTTTCCCGAAGACCCCCTGCATTGAGCATACGCCCCCAGAGCCTTACAGCCCAGGAGGTGAGACAAGCCATAAACACAATGGAGACATATCAGGGAGGGCAAGTGGAACGGAAAGGGCCAGGCACTCCTGGTAGGGCAGCCCTGCAGCAGAAACCTGGGAGGAGTGAGGGATGCCCTCTTCAGAGAGCCAGGCGCACAGAGCCCTGGGCAGTGGGAAGCGTGTGTGCACACGCAAGAGTCCAGGCAAAAGTGGGCCAGAGGGACCAAGGGCCGCAGAACCCAGATGTGGTGGGGTGGAGCGAGGGGCCATGGTGCAGTGACAGGAAATGTGGTCCATGAAGTAGGGGGGTTGGATCCCATGGGACCTTGGAATTTTTACACTGATTGACATGGGAGCCGCTGGGGAACTTTAAGGAGTGACAGCATCGGACTTGAGCCTTAAAACACAAGAGCTATGTGGGGAACACTCTTGGGAAGGGTGCTGCCCAGAAGGGCAGAGGCAGAGAAACCCAGCAGGAGGCCAGCAGAGGCAATAACCCAGGTCTGAGATGGCAGCAGCTTGGGTGAGGGTGCTGGTGGAAGTGGGAGGAGACGTGGGCCTGGGCGTGTTATTTGAAGCAGAGCCAGCAGGCTTTGGACTGGACATGTCGTGTGAGAGGAGGAGAGAAGGGAGGGCTGACCCTAGTGGTCGTGGCCTGAGCCACTGTGAGGGTGGAGGTGCCACTGTCGGAGATGGGGATGTCTATGGGTCAGGCAGATGTCGGGGGGAAGATTGGGTGTTGCTTGGACCTACTGAGTTTGTGTACCGATTAGATGCTCAAAGGGTGATAGTGAATCAGCAGCTGGAGATAGGAGCCTGGATTTCAGGGAAGAGAGCTGGGCTTGAAATAATGATTTAGGAATCGCTGAAGTGGTATTTACAGTCATGAGACTGGACTGTAGCCCAGGAACATAGCAGGGAGAGTTTTCAATGGGAAGAAGGGATCTCTAGGGCATTGCACCATTTAGAGGTCAGGGAAGTGAGGAAGAATTCACTTAAGGAGAGACCAACAGGAGGGAGGGAAAGAACCAGGGTCAATGTGCCCGGATGCCAGCGAAGAAGACTTTCAAGAAGGAGGGAGTGATCAATTGAGTTTGAAAACTAACACATTTGGTGGGTGAACACTGCCAAGCGCTTGTTGCCGGGAAAGTGGAGCTGTACGATAAGGCCATGAACACAGAAAGACCTTTCACAGGGAGAGTCTAGGGAGACAAATCAGGCCAAGAATAGAACCCGCCCCCTTCATTATGAGCATTAATCAGCTTTCACACAGAAGAGAGGCATGAATCTTTCAAATGAAAGACACATGTGTTCTTGCTGGAGGAGCTAAGATTTCCATGAGTTCTCAGGAAGACGGGAAGGGGAGGAAGACAGGGCACACATGACCAGCAGTCTGACCTTGGCAGTGCCTCCGGAAATCAAAGACGATGAAGAATCTGAGAAGAGACACAACAATATGATGGGAAAGGGTGGTGGGACTCCAGAAAGGCCCATGATTGTGTGCAGGAAGCTTTGACTATATGACTAAGCTTGTCCAACCTGCCTTATTTTGTTGTTGTTGTTGTTCTGTTTTGTTTTAGGTTTTTAGCAGCCTGAAGCCATAGTTTTTGGTTTCTGTCTTTAGTAATACGTGGCAAAGAGGGATGAGGAAGGGGCTTTACTGGCCCAACCAGAAACAGAAACTAAGAACCCGTGACTGTATTCTCTCCTTCTGACACCCCTGGACATCCTGAGGAGTTAAGACTCTTGAGCCAAGTAAGGGCTGAAGTTCCAGGAACGTGGAGGAGGGTGTTCCTTCACAAGCCCAGGAACATGGAGGACGATGTCAAAGAATCGAGGAATTCCCAACTTCCTGGTGCTCAGACAGGCCACCTGGAGGCCTCAGCCAGGTTGGGTAGGGCAGGGCCTTGGGGATCCATGGAGTTTGTGGGACCTGGAGGCTCCGATCTGCAGGAGAGAGGTCTAAGACAGACTAGAGGGGGCCAAGGAGGGTGGGAAGGTGGTGGAGAAGGAGATGTTTGGGGATGGATTTCCAGGCTGGTCTTGATCCAAATTCTCCCTCTGCCATTAACAGTTCTTACCCCCTACTCCTTCACACTACCAGCCTCTCACAGCCACAATGACAATTTTCATTGCTCCCTCTAAACTCCTGTGACCCTGTTCTCTCATGCAATTTGCTCTAAGAAAACAATTTTTTTTCTCTCATGAAGGCAGCACTTATACCTGAGAAGGCTCAGATGTAGAGGGACTGTGCACGGGCAAACCTTCTTTTCTTGTGCTTTGCTGATTTTATTTATTTTATTTATTTGTTTATTTATTTATTTATTTATTTATTTATTTTTGAGACGGAGTCTCACTCTGTCGCCCAGGCTGTATTGCAGTGGCGTGATCTCAGCTCACTGCAAGCTCTGCCTCCCAGGATTGAGTGATTCTCCTGCCTCAGCCTCCTGGGATTACAGGCACAAACTCCCGACCTCAGGTGATCTACGTGCCTCGGCCTCTCAAAGTGCTGGGATTACAGGCACTGTGAGCCACTGTGACCAGCTTGTTTTTTTTTTTTTTTAAACAAATCAAAGGTTTGTGGGAGTTGACCAAGCCTGTTGGTGCCACTTTTCTCAATAGCATATATTCACTTTCTGCCTCTGTGTCTGGTAATTTTTGTGCTATTTCCAACTTTTTCATTATTATTCTATCTGTTATGGTGATGTGTGATCATCGATTTTGGATGTTTTCATTATAATTGTTTTGGGGTGCTATGGACCAGACCATATAAGATAGAGAACTTAATAAATGTTGCCTGTGTTATGACGGCTCCCCAATCTCTCTCCCTCTCTCTATTCCCTGAGCACCACAATATTGAAATTAGGCCAATTACTAGCTCTATAGTGGCCTCTAAGTAGAGTGGCTGCATTAGTCTGTTCTCACACTGCTCATAAAGACATATCAGAGACAGCGAAATTTATACAGAAGAAGAGGTCAAATGAACTCATGGTTCCACATGACTGGGGAGGCCTCAGAAGCATGATGGAAGGGAGGAGCAAAGGCACATCTTACATAGCAGCAGGCAAGAGAGTGTGTGCAGGGAAACTGCCCTTCATAAAACCATCAGATGTCATGAGACGTATTCATTAGTACGAGAACAGCACGGGAAAGACCTGCCCCCATGATTCAATTACCTCCCACCAGGTCCCTCCCACGACACGTGGGGTTATGGGAGCTACAATTCAAGATGAGATTTGGGTGGGGATCCAGCGAAACCATCAGTGGCTTTCCTTCAACTAAAAGGAAAAGTTGCATGACTCTTACTTTAAATCAAAAGCTAGAAATGATGAAGTTTAGTGAGGAAGGCATGTTAAGGCGAAAAGCTAAGCCTCTTATGCCAACCCATTAGCTAAGTGTTGAGTACAAAGGAAAAATTCTTGAAAGAAATTAGAAGTGCTACTCCAGTAAACACATGGATGATAACACAGTGAGACAGGGAAGGAGACACACATACACACACTCACACTCACAGAACGCCACTTATAGGTTTATATACTCCATTATAACAGGGAGTTAACAGGGATGGGGCATAAAATAACATTTATTCCTCCTGTTCTATCTTGACAGTTTCAATAACAAAATCCCTTCCCTTTGTAATGATTTAAGCAAGAATTAAAGAAACAAACTTAAGGTAGGACATTTTTATTCCTAATTAGTTTTTTAAATTCTTTTTTTTTTTTTTTTTTTTGGAGACAGAGACTCTCTGGCCCAGGCTAGAGTCCAGTGGCATGATCTCAGCTTACTGCAACCTCTGCCTCCCAGGTTCAAGCCTCAGCCTCCCAAGTAGCTAGGACCTAATTAATTTTTATAAAACACTTCTCTTGTTCACTTGGCAGTGTTTTCATATACTGCCACCTTTTCAGATAGAATTCTTTTTGGTCACCAGGTCAAGGCTTGGTAACTGATACGACGTGCATCATAACTTACTGTTAGGGACTAACCAGTCCCATAGGGCACATGGCTGTAATTATGAGCTGATAATTAGAAGTAAAAGAATGTAGAGAAACAAAGCCTTTTAGAAATCTGAAACACAAATGAACAGCTTAGAGACACTGCACACATTTTTCCCCCAATGTTTAGAAAAATGGAAAAATTTTGCCATCTCAACCAACTTGCTTTTGATGAAATTGTTTGAGATCAAACTGTCTCAGACCAAATCACGTGTATCCTCCATAGAGGAGAGCAGAGGACGGAGTGGAAGGAAGAAGCTGTGTGTCCTGACCCCACCTGTATTAGTCCATTCTCACACTGCTATAAAGAACAATACCTGAGACTAAGTAATTATAAAGGAAGGAGGTTTAACTGACTCGCAGTTCCACAGGCTTAACAGGAAGCACAGCAAGGAGGCCTCAGGAAACTTACAATCATGGGGGAGGGCAAAAGGGGAGCAGGCACCTTCTTTACAAGGCGGCAGGAGGGAATGTGTGTGAGAACAAGGAAATGCCACACTTTAAAGCCATCAGCTCTCATGAGAACTCCCTCAGTCACAAGAACGGCATGGGGGAAAATGCCCCCATGATCCTATCACCTCCCACCTGGTCCCTCCCTTGACTCGTGGGGATTACAATTTGAGATGAGATTTGGGTGGGGACACAGAGGCAAACCATATCACCACCCAAGGGTCTTTTGCAGTTTCTAGGAAATCCCATAACTTGATGGATGAATCAGACACCCTCTTAGGAGGGCTAAGAAATAGGGAATTCATCACTTAACTCAGCAAGGGATACGAGCTAATTTCCCTGCTCTTAGAGAGACAGAGAATGGTCATTTGGATGTTGAGGAAGATCATTAACCAAGATTTTGCCCCAAACAGCAGTGCTAGTGAAGACTCTACCCAGGAGGCTCTTGGGGCTGCCACCCCTTAATTTGGTTGTGGTTGGGTTCTCAACACTGCCAGTGTCTCCCACAAAATGGAAGAAGCCAGGAAAGTGGCCTGAGTTCTAGTAGAGGAGGGCCTCATCTCCCCAGCCTTCTCCTGCCCTGGCGTCCACTCTGTCTCCTTCATTTTCACATGAGCTGGCTTGCCAAAGCATGACAGGGCTGGTCTAGGGACTGGCCTAACCCAAACAGGGTGTGCACAAGTCTTCCTGGACCACATTTGGTTCAGGTACTTGAGCCAGGACTATGTTTTCAGGCAACCTCAGGTTTATTTGTTTATTTATTTATTTTTGAGATAGAGTCTCTCTCTGTCACTGAGGCTGGAGTACAGTGGCACAACCATGGCTCACTGCAGCCTTGACTTCCTGGGCTCGGGTGATCCTAGCACCTCAGCCTCCCAAGTAGCTGGAACCCCAGGCATGCACCACCACACCTGGGTAATTGTGTTTATATTTTGCAGAGACAGGGTCTTACTATGTTGCCCAGGCTGGTCTAGAACTTCTGGCCTCAAGTGATCCTCCTGCCTTGGCCTCCCAAAGTGTTGGGATTACAGGCGTGTGTCACCGTGCCTGGCCTTATGTTTAGATGGGTAGGTTGTTGGCAGGGAAGCCACAGCCCTGCTGTTGGCTGACATGTGTCCTTGTTGCCTGGTCGCCCTCCCTCTCCCCTGTGCCTCTCCTGCCCTGACCAGGACCACAGTCCACGTTCTGACTTATGTAACATTCATTTTTTAAAATATTGGCAAAATGCACAGATTTCATGTAAAAATCCAAATTTCTGCCCTCTTTTGACTGTCAGCACAGCTGGTCACACTGGGCTCACAGCCCTGAATGACTGGGCAGGGCGTGCACTGTCCCATATGCCTGCCAGTCCCGCAGAGTCCACCTCTTTTTTTTCTGTGACTTGTCAAGCCCAAGTCAGAACCTGGGCATGAGGCCCCCACCTGGGCCAGTCTTACCTGAGACTCCATCCTCATCCCTCAGTGTAAAGGCTCCAGGAGGTGCACCAGGACTCTGGACTCTGGGGACCTCTGACCCTTCCCCCACTTCAGCTGAACTCAATCCCAAATTCCAGAAGGGCTCACCTGCAGTCCGATGTCCCGGGGCTGGTTGCCCACAGCCACCCTGGCGATGCCGGGAAGGTCAATGATGGTCAGGTCTGGAACCTCAGGGGAGGTGATCTCCAGGCTGATGAGCTCATGGCTGATGCCCAGGCCATTCCCGGCCATGACGTTCTGGGCTATGGGTGAAATTGGGGTGAAGACTTCTCTATTTGGGAAGGGAGCCCTCCAGAAAGTCATTTGATCCAGGCAGACAGGGGTTCTCTGGGAAAGGGCTGAGCCCATGAGGTCATCTAAAGGGCTCCTGCTCAGGCACTGAGTTTGCTATCCAGTAGTGCAAAAGGCCTTCCTTGGACTTAGTTCCTCACTGCAGGGAGTCTTAGTACATTCAGGGTTGTTTTTCCATCTATCCTGGCTGAGTCCAGGATGGGCCGTGCAAGTAGGATAGGGGAGAAGCCTTTAGGGAGAGTGAGAGGCTCCAGTGCCTGGGGCAGGCAGGGCTGTGCGCTCCAAGGGACATAACCACCAGGGCCCATCGGGGTACAAGGCTGTGGACTGCAGGAGCATCTGAGCATTTTTTTGATCAGCCATGGCCAAGAACAAGCATTGGGAAACTTGTCCCACAGCTGGGTGAGCGGGGTCTGCGTTTGGAGGGGGTGCTGGGAGGAAAGGTGGCCACAAGGTGGCTGGCCAGGGTTAGAGCTGAGCTTCAGGAAGACAAGCCATGGTTGTGACAGCTGGGGTGGGACCAGGGGTCCTGCAGCGGCACTTCCAAAGGGGGCGCAGGTGACCTGAGAGCCAAAGAGCGAGTAGGGATTGGGCAGGTGAAGAGGAGAAGCCTGGAAGGAAGAGAGGGCGAGTACCCTGTGGAGTGGAGAAAGCCTGGGCTGGGGGAGGAGAGGATGGGCAAGGTCAGCCACGTGGGCTGCAGGCTGCTAAGGGAAGCCACCAGAGGGTCCTCAGCATGGGATGGCTCGATGAGCGGGGACCTGGACAAGGACCTGGAGGGATGGTGGAGGTGACAGCAATGGGGGCAGCCCCATGTGGGAGCACATGGAGCTAGGAGGTAAGTGGTCACTGTGGGGGTGATTTGAGGAAGAGAAGGAATCAAGGAAGTGAGAGGAGCAGCTGTCAGATCTGAACCTTGGAATGACGTGGGCCCACCTTTGTGTATCTCCTTCTCCACCTGGCCAGGGTCCTGCAGCTCTATCTCGGTGTTCTGGTAGCTGATCCTTCCAGCCCACGCCTTGTAGGGCTGCTTTTTCAATTTTAGCACCAGCGGACACCTGGTTACGATTCCTGAGTGAGAGATTCCCCAAACATCCTCAGTTTCCTTTAAAAGAAGTGGCGCTGGGCCCTTTGCTCCCGGGACCTGCCCTGCTGTCCTCAAAGTCCTCGTCTGAGCTTTCTGACTCTCCCTGGGGCCTGGTAGTAGGTGAGGGGTTCCGGATTGAGCAGGTGCAAAGGGGCACAGGTCCCCGGGAGGTGCTACTGTCCTTGGGAAGTGTTCGCTACCAGACTAAGCACCCTGAGCTCTGATGGACATGAGCAAACGGCTGTAGCCACAGTCCCCACCACAGCTGCAGCCCCCACCACACTGCCCTGGAAGTGATGGAGGCGGACGCTGGGGCTCTGGCACATGTCCAGGCTCTCCGTCTTCCTGCAACTGGAGTTAGCATGTCGGGTGTCTGCCCCAGGCTCTGTAATTGTCCCAGTGGGCAGCCCTGGTTAGGGTGGGGGGTGGGGGACAGCAGGAATGTGGAGCAGTGAGACCCATCCAGGAGCCATGGAACCCTTCTCAAGGAGTGGGAAGAAGGTGGTGAGAGCCTGGAGGAGAAGCCAGATATCCCGAAGGAGGGGCAAGGAGAATCCTGACAGTGCCCTTTGAGGCAGGATCCTCCGATGCCGCTGAAGCCAGGAAAGGTGGGAGCGGTGCTGAGTTCCTTGGGGTGGGGGCCCTCACGCTCCTGCCATGAAGCCCTGAGAACCCGTGTCCTTTGTCCCGTGCCTATAGGGAGGTATTGTCCCACCTTCCAACTAGGGGACTCGCCCAGGGGCCTATGCTTGCCGTCTGGCATTCAGGCTCTCCACTCTGGAGTCTCGCTGCCCCAAATGCTGAACCAAGAGCACGGAGGAGGACTGGCCGTCCCACACCCTTACTCTCTCCTGCCTTGTGCCCAGGCTGATGGGCATCTTACGGGACACGCTGGGTAAAGGACCAGGCTGCAGGTGGCAGCGATGCCAGGGGAGGGGCACTCTCCCAGGCTCACTGAGGCTTTGCGGTTGCTGCAGAGGGGTGTGGAGGATCCAGGCAGCCCTCCAGCAGCCCCACCTTGCTCTGGGCAGCCCTGGAGAAACCGGCAGATGCCTCCCGCCTGCCCCAGGGTTCTGGTTGGGTTGAGAAGTAAGCAGCAGCGGCAGGAGAGCGGAGCCAGGGAGGAGAAAGAGCTGGGTGCTCTCTGCTGCCGCCGCACCTGCCAGGGCCCCTGCACACTGCTCCTTCTCGGGTTCTGGAAGCTGCTCCCCTTCCTGTCCCACCCCCTTCTTGCTGGCTTCCCCACGCCCTGCTTACCCCATTGTAAAAACTCCTTTCTAAACACTCTCCAGTACCCACTCTGAGGGTAGCGCCTTTATAATTCTCCTTTATAATTATTTTATTAAATTATAAATGTACAACAGCTTCTTCACTGTACACAGATTTAAAAATTTTTGTCCAAGGAAAAGGTGTCTTATATCACGATCCTAAATAAGAGATTTTCAAAACATTGAGAAAATTCTTTAAGAAGGCTTCACCTGTCACCCAAAGCATCAATTTAACCCTATCAAAGAAATGTTTCTACATTCTTACAAAGACCACTAGGAAGAAGTGGCAAGGTCCCTGGACCTGACTGACACACAGGCAGTGAGAGCTATTTAAACATGTATGGGGAATCCGGCCCCCTGCCACCAAGCCTGAGAGGCTGCCCTCCTAGGGCCCTCCCAGTGGCCTGTCTCTCCCAGTTTCCTGTCTCTCCCAGAGGCATGTCTCTTCCAGAGGCTGTGTCTCCCAGCAGCCTGTCTCTGAAACCTCTTGGTGCCTGGGGAAGCTTTGTGGCTTACAGGCGGCGCTGCTTGCTGCGGAGGGAAGGTGGTCCATTGGAACTTACCGCTGCCTCTGGGAAGGGCAACTCCTGACAATGCCTCCAGCACGGAGCTCTTGCCCGAGCTCTGGTCCCCAATGACGGCGATGGCTGGCAGGGCCAGGTCCTGCTCCACACCCAGAGCCCGCAGGGAGTCAATGAGGTCAATGTAGGGGCGCACCTTCTGCTCGTACTGGTTGTGCAGGTTGTTCTCGGGCCCCTGGAGAAGGCAGAACAGACGCCACTGCCTTGATCCCTGGTAGGGTCCCTGGTGTCATGGGGATGTGTGGCAGAGTTTGTGCAGCTATGATGTTAGGTGGGGTTGCAGACAGGAGGTGAGAAGGTGGATGGAGGGGTGCCGCTGCATGCAGGGGCCCTTCTGTTCTGTTCCTATTGAGGCCTCACTGGGGCAGATGCTGGGAGGATTTGGCTGCAGGTGTGCAGGGTGTGCCTGCCGGGAAAGGGCTGGGAACCCTGAGCCAGGAAGACGTTCCAAGAGGCAGAGGCTCCAGTCAGAGGAAGAAGAGGTTCTGGACCAGGGCACTGCAGAGCTGGGAAGGGTGGCAAGTGGGTAGGGTGGCAATGTGATGGTTGTAGGGGAAGCTGGAAGAAAAGCTCCAGGAAGGGGTCCCCCACACACAGAAGCCCCCAGACCCACGTCACAGCAGCCCATTGCTGCAGGACAGTCTGTGTACATTCCTGGTACTTGATGGACATGACCAGGAGAGCTGGAGACACCAGCTGTGCTGGAGGAGCAGACTGGCTGGTTCTATTATCGTGGTGGGCTTACCTGACAGCCCTCTGCACCAGCAGCCAGAATGCACCCTTTCCAAACGTCCCTCCACCGGGCTTACCTTTGCCCTTGGTTGGCTCGTGTTTCCTGGTAGTGGCTGATTGTTCAAAGTGAGCAAGTTGAAGTCCTTGGTGAGGAAAGCAGGGTCCTTCTCTACCCCCTGCCAGTTTGGGGGAAACGTCATTTGTGGTGGCACTGTGCCGAATGGCGGTGGCTGTTGCTGGAAGAAATTCATTTCTTTTTTCAGGGAGCGTTGGGAAGAAAATTGATTTCTTCTCCGGTGGGGCCAAGACTTGTGGGCCTTAGACATGTGCTGTCTCCCCGTCAGAGCTGGGGGATGCTTTCTCTGCTACTTGGCACCTCCAATCTTCCTGACAAGCTCTGCAAAGACACAAGAGGGGAAGCGGCCCACAGGTCACCAGAAGTCCTCCCCAAGGTGGCACTTTTGCCAACCCCTCCTCACCCCACCCTACAACCTACCCTCTACACACAGAAGCAGAGACCAGGGGTCCGGTGCAGGTCCCCTGTCTGCCGAAGGGGCTCTTGGCAACCAGAGAGCACAAGTGGATTTCTACCGGCCCGGGCTTGGGGAACAGGGGGCAGTGGACTCCACATTCCCAGTAGAGAGTCTCAATGTTCCTTTGTTACTTGTTGTTGTCATTGTCGTCGTTGTTTTTGAGACAGGGTCTCACTCTGTCACCCAGTGGGGACTATAGTGGTGCCATCAGGGCTCACTGCAGCCTCAACCTCCCTGGACTCAAGCAATCCCCCTGCCTCAGCTTACCGAGTAGTTGGGACTAGAGGCATGCACCAGCATGCCCAACAACTTTTATTGATTGATTGATTGATTGATTGATTTTTGTATTTTTTATAGAGATGGGTTTTTGCCATGTTACTCAGGCTGGTCTCAAACTCCTGAGTTCAAGCAATCTGTCCACCCCAGCATCCCAAAGGGCTGGAAATACAGCAGTGAGCCACCACACCCAGTCTCCTTTGTCACCTCTGATGGTCTGTGCCATCTATGGCATCAGGCCCCTGTGGCCAGGATCAGGCAGGAGAACCATTAGGTGTGCAGAGATGACAGGCAACACCTCCTGGGCCTGCTGGAAGCCAGACCTGGCCTCACACCCAGGCTTGGCCAGGCACTGGGGGAGTGTGGGAGAAGCAGGTGTTCAGCCCCAGTTCTCAGGCTGTGGCCTGCACTCAGATGAGGGCAGCATCGTGCTGAGACATACATTTAAGTTTCACAACAAGTCTATGTATTTGGCCCTTATCTGGTTTTTCAGGGTCAAGAAACTGACATCTGGGAGGGCCAGTGACATCTAAGCCAGGACTCAGAACTGGGCCTGTGCTCCGGGGAGGAGCCCCCCACACTCTGGCTTGCACTGTATCCCCCTTTCCTCTAGTAGTAAGGTGGATCCAGGAGGCTGAATGGTGTCCCCACAGTCCCCCCAAAATTTATGTTCAACTGGAACCCGGGAACATGACTTTTTTTGGAAAAAGACTCTTTGCAGATATAATTAAGGTGAAGATTTTGAGATGAGATAATCCTGGATTTAGAATGGGCCCTAAATCTCATCATAGGTGTCCTTATCAGAGACAGGCAGAGGGAGATTTGGGACACAGAGACCTCTACACAGGGAGAAGAACCTGTGAAGACAGAGGCAGAGATTGCAGGGCTGCAGCCCAGGCCAGGGAATGCCAAGGCCTCTGCCATAGCCACCAGGAGCTGGAAGGAGAGCACAGATTCCCCCGGGGCCTCCAGAAGGAACCAGCTCTGCCGACACGACACCTTGATCTGGGACATCCAGCCTCCAGGGCTGTGAGAGAACCAATGCGTGTTGTCTAAGCCACTGCGTCTGTGGTCTTTTGCCATGGCAGCCTGAGCAGACTCATACAAGGGTACGAGTCTGAATGTGCCAGGCACTTTCCACCACGTGAATATCATGGTGACCAAGTCAGACCAAGCCCTCACTCCAGGCACACCATCCTAGCAGGGACATGCCAAAACAAATACACCAACCAACAAGGGACTCCAGGTGATGATGGAGTGTCTGGAGAAAGACAGGTGGTAGGTTTGAGATTCTGGGGTGAGGGTAACTTGGGTGCCCACTGGAGGGTGTGCTGGGAATGGGCAGAGGAGCAAGGCTTGGAGGAACTGGGGACCAGTCTCCCCAACAGAGGAAATGCACATGCAAAGGCCCTGAGGTTGGAATGAACTCAGTGAATAGGAAGATGGTCAGTGTGACTGGGGAAAAAGAGGGAGGACCAAGGCTTGCAAGATGTGGGCAGAGGCCTTGCATTGCACGTGGGTGTGAGGGAGGCCTTTGGAGGGTTCTGAGCTGGAAAGTGGCGTGATGGGCATCCTTGAGGATAAGGAGACCAAGTACAATAAAGGACACAACCCTGGATCGGGGAGGGCATGAAGAAGAGATAAGGTTTACACATGGTCACAGTCCTGGGGCTTTGGGACAGTTGGGCCAGGCCACAGGACTCAGGCTCTGTACTACTGGATCTCATGCTTCCAGAGCAACCTGCCACATCCGCTACCTGAGACACCCGCTGGCTTTCAGCATGGCAGCCTGGAGGAGTGGGAAGCTAGCCCCGGGGCAACCCCCGACCCGGAGGGACCTGCAGACAGCTCCCTCCTTCTCCCACCTCTCAGATGGATGTGCTTCCATGTGGCTCATTACAAGGTGCACGTAGGATGGAGCCCAGTCATCCTCGTGGGGTCTGCTGTCGGGGCCTTCGCCGTCCCTGCTCAGCAGCCCAGACCTGACTCCTACTGCCCGGAATCCCAAAGCCATGCACGAGCCTCTAAGGAGGCTCCACCCAGCGAGGGGCAGGGCGGGGCTAGACCGAGGCAGACTGTCCTCCACAGGCAGGGTACAGCACCATCTCCCTAAGACAAGGCCTGCAACCTGGATTTAGGATAAAGAATTAGAAAGCAGGGTTGGGGCCGTCCAGCACAAGGGCTGTGCATGGGACCCGGAGCATGTGCTGAAATCTCTCTGGGTGTCAGTTTCCACATCTAGAAAATGGGGCTGACCATTCCTCCTGAGGATGTGGGAGGGTTCCATACAATTACTTATATAAAGGCTCAGCAGCGTGCCAGACACTTGTGGCTCAAAGACTGGGTGCTGGTACCAACACTGTCATGTGTGGCGCTGGTCTCTCCGGAGGGGATGCTAAGCTTCTCACCACCCCCTTTCTTGGGAAGGCAGGGCTGCTGGGCCTGCTCAAGCTGAGAGCAGGGACTGGGCTGTGCAGGAGGTGGTGCTTAGTGAGTGTGTAGAGCCTGTCCCAGGGCTGGCTCCTGCCTGGTGTTGAGGAGGGGCTGCGGCACAGCCACCGAGGCCCGGCTGGGAGGATGCCTGCCTGTCTCTGTCTGGTTTTTTTGTTTGTTTGTTTGTTTGTTTTAAGTTCGAGAGTCTGGGAAAGCAAGGCCTGCTTGAGGTTTGGTGCCTAGCTCTCTTTCTGTCTTTAAAGTCCTCTTTTCTCCCGGGGGGTGCTAAAAGACAAGCCTAGGGATAACACCCTTTGGGAAACAATGGCAGTGGGGGTGGTGAGAGCCGACTGGATTCTGGATGCTTTGAAGTCCTGGTCAACAAGTCAGCTAATGGCCGGCTGTGGGGTTGAGGGGCAGAGGGGAGCTGGGGAGAGCAGGAAGATCTGTGGCCAGAGCAGCTAGAGGGGAAGCCGCAGAATTCCAAAGGGCCTCAGGCTGCCTGGAGCCTGGAAGGCCATGGCCCGTATGGGCTTCAGCTTCCGGGACACTGTCATCCTAATGACCACTCCCACCACTGCCAACAAGGCACAGAGAGGGTGTGGCTCACCCAAAGTCACATCGTGCATTGGTGACAGCCAGGGCTCCTGGGCCTGGCAGACACCCCTCTTGCCACACCCAATTTATCTGCCTAAGCTCCATGGCTCCCCTGGTTGGGTCCCTTGCCCTCTCTGAGCCACAGTTCCTGAGTCAGTGTAAGTCTTCCTCCACTCTGTAAACATTCACTGAGTGCCTGCTGTGTGCTGGGCTCTAGATACCCAGCCGGGAGACATTGCCACCATTTGTAGAGCTGAGGATCTGATGGGGGAGGCAATAGTCAAAAGTTGCATTCCCAACATCTGCACGATACCTTTCCTGATGGATTCTGCCTATTTCGTCTCTCTCCAGCTGCAATAAGGCCCCCAGGGAGGCAGGGATTTTTACCTGTTTTTTTCATAGCTGTACCTGCAGCTCAAAGTACCTGGCATACAGTAGGAGCTTAATAAAGGCTGTGGAGGAAAAAACAATAAAAATGGCAAAAGCATTTATTGTATAGGAAACTGTCATTCACCCATCAAAATGTTCTGTCTCCTAATGTGAGATATAACCCAGTGGATAAGCTGTAGTCCTGACTCCAAGTCACATTATTTTAAGAGATAAAAAAATAAACATTTATACCGAGAATAGATGAGATGGGCATTTGGAGCTGCTTATGATTTGGGGATGCTATGGAAGCATGTGATTGTCCACATCAAAGTAAGGGATCAGTAACTTATTAGAAGCTACCCAGTATCCAGAGGAGGTACCAGATACTAAAGTAGAAGCTTTTAGTTGAGAAGCCATCCCAGAAGTCAAGGGCAATGTCCTTATTGACTTCATGTTAAAAAGTAGCTTTAAATACTATATTATAGTTCTAAAGTAGTAATTGATATCTACCCATCAAACTTTCAGAAAAAAAATTGGATCCATTTATAATTGACTCATAATAATCAATGCAAACTTCTGGCAAGTAATGTTGGCAATCTCAAAAATGCTTTCTCGATAAAGGTGGAATCTGGTCATCTCAGGACACCTGCCCGTGAGTGCCATAAGCCTTCCTAGCTAAATTACTCCATAATTGTTTGCATCATGGAAAAGGTAAATTAAATGTTACATGCAATGCATATTGGTCAGGAAATTTTCTGGAATTGGCCTAGGAAGTGGTAGAGTCATATCTCATCTGCAACCAATATAACCCAGGCAAGACTGTGAAGGTGAGACAGGATTCAGGGCCATGGGTTCATGATTGCAAGTCTACCTCTTGCTAGACTTTCTGTTCTCAGCATGGATAATACCTATCTTCCTGTCAAAAGATTGTGGAATTACTGTCCCGGAGGGTCCTTCTTCCAACACAGACACTTCACTGTGTCTGAATCGCCCTCGGTGTTCACAAAATACAAAATCAATCACAAAACGAAACTGAAATTCCCTAACTATAAAAAGCCCTCCATCTCTCTGGGCCTTGAGTTTTGCCACCAGCTTTATTGGCCATGCAGTCTTCGCCTCTATCTGTAAGCAGAAGATTACTCCTTAACTCCTAGGTCGAGGATATAATAGGCCATTGGCGTGACCATCTCTGAGTGCTTAGTCCAGCGCCCCATGAGATCATAACGGGATGCTGTACATGACCAGAAGTAACTTCAGCAAGGCCTGGCTCTGCTCCATTTCATGTACACAGTAAAGCATTGTCAAGGATTAGCCTCACACATGAAGTCTTGTGCCCAAAGGAAATGGCAGTCAGAGGAAATGCCAGCCAAACTTTTTCTGAACTCCAGCTTGGTCTGGGTCCGCTGGAAGAGACCTCAAGGCAAAAACTCTTCAGACCTCTTTGGAAGGAGCCATTTCAGGTCCTCCGAACAAATGCCAGGGCGGTCAAGATCCAAGGTGTGGACCCAAGTGCTCACGAGTCAGTAGAAACAGGCAACAAACCCAGACCAACGGGACGGCTCCAATGACCTCAAACCAGGACTAACCACAAAACCTCCAGATGCAAAAACTAAGAGCTGTGGACCAAGCAGACGGCTTTTAGAGTGGGCAGCTTCCACTCCCGATGATGAGACCAGATAATGATTGAACTTCTTGTGACTTCCACCACAGTGGTTTTCTTTGTGTGCATTTTAAAACATTATATTCATGGCTGTTCTCTCTTTTTCAGGATCAGATTTCAATCCTGCAACCACGTTTTATAATTTACTTGTTCTTGACTTCTTCCTCCCTCCTTTAGACCAAAGCACATTTTCTCCTAACCCACCCTAAGAATGACTCAGCAGTCTGTTTGGAAATCTTGCCTCTTGCTGGATCTGCCACCCATTTCTAACTCCAGGAACCATACAAACCATGGGCATTCCCTTACTGAATTCCATGCCATATATTTTCCAACACATAATTCCAACACATAGTTACCTTAAGATCCATAAAATAAGTATTCTTATGCCCACACACACATAGGCTGCCATAATCACTCCTACCATAAAGCACAACCGGCATGGCCGGGTCTGGGGGAACGATCCTGCCTCCTATATGACCATCCTGATGCTTTTCACATCCCTTTAGATCTGCTCTTGATTTCACTAAAGGCAGTATTACCACAGACTTATATTTCTCATGAACAGTCATGATTTTTGCTTCCAACTCTTCTCCACTCACGAAATACAATTATACAAACAATGGAACCATTTGCAAGAGGTACATGCATGAAGAAGAATGTCCACGTGCAGGAAGGCAAGATTGTGAAGTTGCCAAAGTGGTCACCACTGTTTGCTGAAACAGAGCTCACGGGAAACTTTTATCTCAACATCCCCACACTGCCCCATCCCAACTGCGCCATGTGAGGGCCCCTTTCCTTACATGGTGCCAATGCACCCCCATGCTGGCCTGAGGACCATCATCGTGCTTTGGGGGCTCCTAGTGATACAATTGCAGGATTCAGCTCCTGTCCTGTCCCATTTCATCTGCTCTTCACAGCTTTCACAGAAGTAGCTTTGCTGGAAGAGTTAGAGCCGCAGGTTCCAACAATTCACTTGAGGGGCTTTGACTTTGGTAGTGGTTCCTGACTCACGGCTATCACAGGCTTATCCCTTGCTCTGGCTGGAATGATACAGTCCAGGAAAAGAACCTTTATCCACCTGCCACAGTGGGATGGACGACCACCCAGCTTTGAGCCACGCAAGTCGGCGCCCGAGCTCTGGGGAACACTTCCTGTTGCTTTGTTACCCTTGTCGAGTCTAGCAACACAATCTCCAAATACAAACATTGGCTTTCCAAATTAGAGAGCAGAGCTTGGAATATTTTCCGGCTAAAGGCAGGCTGAGGGGGATGGGGGCTCCCTGGAAGTTCCCAGACTTTGCTGATGGTACTGTCCCCTGCTAGATGCACAGCCATGGCGGGAGCGGGGGCGGGGTGGGGGTGGCAGGCAGGGAGGTACTTGCAGTTGTGGAGAGAGGAGAGTGACTGACTACAAGGCTCCGTGCTGGGTGCAGCATCATCCCCCATGCAGGGTGATCCTGGCTTCTACCAAAGGTGGCTGCTGAGAGTGCCCTGCAGGGAAGGCCCCTGGGGCACCACAGTCCCAGAGCAGCACCTCACTTCTCGGGAATACCCCTTCCAGAAGCCCTGAGGCCAGCCCCACACGCCCATCTGCTGGCCCAGCAGCTCTCAGCAGCTTTCCTCCCTTGGGACAGAGACTGCTTACACTGCTGGGCTCAAAAACCTGCCCCATGCCCCGGCCAGCCTCATCCCCACATGTCACCCTGTGCTGACCTGGACTGCTCCCTCTGCAGCGGAATCTTCACTCAGACCCTCTGTCTCAGCCTTTCCTAATGAGCTTCTGCCCTGTCTTGCATCCTCCCCCCGCAGCCTCAGACGGGCGAATCTTCCAGCAGAGCCAGCTGTTCCTGGGCTCAGCAGCCCCACCCAGGGCCCCCACTCACTCGCAGGAAAGACCATGGTTGTGTGAATGGCCCCGCGGCCACTCAGCCTTCAGCCCCTGTTCTCCAGCCTGGCTCCCAGAGGTCCAGCTCCACAGGCCTCCTGCACCCCCCTCCTCCCACGGGGGCTGAAAGCACTTCCTGTTTTCAGAACTAGCCCTGGGTTCATAAAAAGTTTTCTGATGTGAAATCTGTGAAACCAGAAGGGCTAGGCAGCAATTTTATGGGATCACTGAGAGATGGCACAAACAGCTCCCAGCCCTGTGGAGACTTTCTCAGGGGGTACAGGAGGGCCTGGCCAGGACCCAGCAGCTCAGTGTGCCTGCTGGCACCCACCCTAGCAGCTGAGATCTCAGGTGGCCTCACTCCACCTGTCTGTGTGGGAGGGAGCCTGGGACTCTGAATCCCCAGTCACAATATCCTTCAAAGGCTGAGAGCTGGAGCCAGCTGCCTTTGGTGACGAAGTCAGGAACAAAAGTGAGTACTGATGGGAGGTGATAACTCAGCCTCAACTTCTTCCTCTCCATGGGAAGAAAGAACAAGGGAAAGGAGGGTCCTTTTGTGAAGTCCAATATTCTTCAATAAGTCCAATATTGAAGTCCAATATTCTTCATCTCATGTTCTTTTTAAAACATGTTTAAAACTGTTGCCACCCTCACCCTTATTTCCATGAAGGGCAGGTCTTGCTAAGCATATCATGAGCTGATTATTACGTTTGAGAGGACAGGAGCTGGACACAGATTGCTCTGCAAAATAAAGGGGTGAAAAGTTGCAGGAGTGACCATGTGTGAAGGTCGGAGGCAGAAGTGAGCAGTGGGGTGACAAGTAGGGGATGAGAAGTGCCTCAGTCCCCCTCCCCATTGCAGTTTAGGGAGGATTTTCTGACACAGGCCTGTAGAATAAGGAATGTAGGTTTCAGGTTGTGTGGTGTGTGCCTGGTGAACCATCTGTCTCCCCTACGCAATCTTCAGAAATGGCTACAGTGTGTCTGCGCGAGTGGACTGTCTCGGGAGCCCGTGGGCTAGCTGGGTGCCCCTGCAAGCTCACGGAGAAGACACAGAAGAGCCAGGTGACACACGGACAGGCGGGACTCGGACTATGCACACAGGCAGGAGAGAATGGAAGTGGGGGGCTTAGGAGGCTTGGGGATGCAGGCCTCTGCTTTCAGCAGCCACTGCACTGTGGTTTCCTCTCCAGGGCTCGGTCCCCACGTGGGAGCTTCCGGAGCCTGGTACAAATGCAGACCACGGGCGCCATGGACTTTGACTTGAAGAGAAAGTGCAGGTCTTGAGAGAGAGGAACTGAAAAACCAAGAAGACAGCTGGTGAGAGAAGAGAAGGGAGAAGACGATGTGGCTGTCAGGGTGCAGGGGACACCCAAGTTAAGAGTTAAGACAAAGATGAGGAACAAGGTGAGGCCAGAATCCAGGAAGGAGCTACCGAGGGCCAGGTGGGGGGTGACGGATCCAAGGAAGGAGAGCAAGGCCTTGATAAGATGCGGTGGACCCAGAGGAGAGGCGAGGTCAGGTGAGCTGGAATGGTCAGCTCTTCGTGGAACGAATGACTCTGTACTGCTGAGCCGCAAGATTTGGAGTTGCTGTCAACTTCGAGGCAACTGTTAAACCAGGGAGCTGCCAAATATTTTCAAGGGGTGACCAGGCCAGGAGTCTGAAGACTGAGAAGTATGCATTCTGGATAAATTGAACATTGGTAAGAAAATAGGAGGGGATCCGTTTTTCTTAGAGGATCAAGCTTGGAAAGTCCCTCCTTCTGATTGAGAATAAAAGAAGGGATTTGGTTTATTGCAGCTCCCACACTAGCAGGCTGCTTTGCGTCTTCCAGTTTTAGTCATTGACAGGTTCTGCATCAGACACTTTCCTACAACATTACCATCTTATTCGGGTTTCCCCATAGAATCATTCACTGCAAAACAGCCACTTAACATGGTCCTGCCTGCCTCCTAGGAGTGTCAAAAGAAAATATGATCCCATGGAAAAGGTCTCCGTTTTTTTTTTTTTTAAATAAAATTTCACTCAAGAACATATCCATGGATTTATTTAATCTCCTTAATATAAATAAATTATGTTAAGATTGTATTAGTCTCGTGAATATGCAATCACAACAAATTACCTTGCAGAAGTCCAAGCTAGTCAAATTTGCTCTCCTGGTGAATCCAGGAGCTCTCTCTTGTTCAAGAGTGAGAGAGACAATTGTCCTGTCCTCCCTTAGCCTTGGCCTTGGCCTTGGGAGGCTGAGACTCTGGCCAGCTTGAGTGATGCGGATCCTGAGAGCACTCCCGGGTAGGCATTTGCCCCGGTGGAACGCCTCGTCAGAGCAGTGCACAGCAGACACCCGCGGAGGATCCACACAGGGGCTGAACACCGGGAAGGAGCTGGCGCTTTAAGTCCGGACATCTGAAACTTGGTAAGACTGGTCTTTGGAACTCACCCACTCCATTTGAGTGGAAGCGTGGCCTGATCACCCACGGCGTGCCTGTACCGGCATTTTGGTTTTTTTTTTTTTGACTTGACTTGAATTAATTGCTTGATATTTTGGTTTAGTTTTGTTTTTGACTTGAATTGCTTGATAAACAGGCATGCCTTTATTGGCACTTTGGTTTTGGTTCTGCTTTTGACTTGGCTTAAATTGCTTGACGAATAGGTGTGCCTCTAACAACACTTTGGTTTTAGTTTTGATTTTGATTTAGTGTGAATTAGATGAGTGAATGATCTTTTAACCTTTCCTTCTTGTAGTGTGAATGTTGTTTTGTCTCAAGAGAAAAATAGGTCAGACACAAAGTAAGCCCACTCCGCTAGGAACTCTGTTAAAACATTTCAAAAAGAAAAAAGGTAAGTCATCAAATCATCAAAACTTACTCTATTAAAATGCATGTTACAGAACCTTAAGAAAGGTTTTGCAGGAGATTATAGAGTTAAGTTAACCCCTTAGAGGTTAAGATCTCTGTGTGAATTAGAACTGCCCTCTTTTGGTGTTGGATGGCCCACCGAAGGAACTATAGACAGAGAACAATTGGCCATGTATTTAAGGTGGTGACGGGTCGGAGGACAGCCAGTGTACCTAGATCAATTCCTTTATATTGACTCACGGTTAAATACAATATAGACAAAACCAGCATAAGTTTAGCCCTGTTTAACAGCTTATTGCAAAAAAAGCCAAAAGTAAAAGTAAGAGCAGCTTCGCCAGCAGACACAGAGTTAGAAAAGGGAGTCCCAGAAACAGCAAGAGAAGCCAGTTTCACAGGAGCTGCCAGAGATAATAGAAATTCTTTCTCCATATGTCCTAGCCTACCCCACTTTACTGAGGCCAACAACCCCCTCAGAAATGAGATTCAGGAGCTAACACGCCCCAGGTCTCCCCTCGAAGGGGAGGATCAGAGCCTCAAGAGGCCAAGGAAGGAAGTCAAGATAGTCAAGTGGGCCGTCTCAGATCTGGTCTTGCTCCAGCTATGCAAATGCCTCTCAGGGAGACGCAAGGACCTGTCTATTATAATGACGAGGCCCACATCCGGTGGGGCAACAGACTTTTATCTATCAGCCCTTTTCAACCATTGATCTACTAAACTGGAAACACCCTGAACCCGCCACCTTGCTTCCGGCAGCTAAAGCCCTGTCGAGCATGACTGTGTAGAGGTGTTGGACTCAAGTTTACTCTAGCAGACCTCATCTCTGGGACCAACCTTGGGCATCAGTAGACTAGGAGCTATACGTGGACGGGAACAGCTTCATCAACCCACAAGGAGAGAGATGTGCAGAATATGCGGACATCTGTCGTTAAGCTGAGCTCATTGCTTTAATTCGGGCCTTAGAACTCAGTGAAGGTAGGACTGTAAACATTTACACTGACTCTCAGTATAATGCCTGTTTAACCCTCCAAGTGCATGGAGAATTATATAAAGAAAAGAGCCTGTTAAACTCTAGGAAAAAGGGAAAAAACACCCAGAGACTGCAACTCAGCTTCAGTGTTTGCAGAGGTACTGAGAAGCACTTCTGCAGAAGCTAAGAGTTGGTAGAAAAAAGCGAGTAATATAAGAAAAGATTTCGGGAATGCTTCAAGGAGCTGACAAAAGCCTAAGTCAGTTTTAAAAGAGCTTCTATAAAGCATTCTGGTTTTACACCCCTTTTAACCCTGAGGCTGCTGAAAATCAGTATATAGTGAATACTTCATTTGTAGAGCAAGCCCAGGGTAACATCAAGCAGAAGCTGCAGGTATGAATACCACCTAGTCTATAAAAGTGGCCACCAAGGTGTATGTTAACTGCAACCAAGGAACAAAACTGGGAAAGAGCAAAAGAGAAAGAAAGACTAAGTTTAAAAAAAAAAAAAATTAGCAATGCACGGGTTTAACACAGGTTTGATCCTAGGTCTTCATTTAGAAAATAGTTTCCAGCTAAAAAAATTTAAAGCCCTCATTATAAATATATTACTAGTAATAGAAACTTGCTTGCTGTTCCCCTGTGTATTACACTTGCTCCTTCAAATGATAAAAGGTTTTGTAGCTATCATGGTTCATCAGAAAACTTCAGCATGAGTGTATTACATAAAACACTATCACACTGTCTTGCAAAGAGACTCAAAAAGTAAAAACAAAAGTAGAACTCCCACTAATCAGTGAAAATTCTCAAAGCGGGGGATAAGGAAGGAGACCACTACTACTCCTGCTGCCCTCCTCCCCCCACCTTGCCTAGTTCACAAGACAGGAGGAAAGAGAGAAAGAAACAAAAGTAAGATAAATAGCCAACAACCTTGACACCATCACCTGGCCCTAGGAGTTAAAAAAAAGTAGTAATAATAACATCAACCCCTTACCTAAACTACTTGTGTTATCTGCATATTCCAGACACTATATTGAAAAAGCATTGTAAAACTTTTTGTTCTGTAGCTGATGCATGTAGCCCCCAGTCACGTTTCCCATGCTTGCTCGATTTATCACGACCCTTTCATGTGGACCCCTTAAAGTTGTAAGCCTTTAAAAAGGCCAAGTATTTCTTTTTCAGGGAGTTCGGCTCTTAATATGCGAGTCTGCCGACGCTCCCGGCCGAATAAAAAACCTCTTCCTTCTTTAATCCTGTCTGAGGAGTTTTGTCTGCGGCTCGTCCTGCTACAGTACCATTGCACTCCAGCCTGGGAAACAGAGCAGGAAGACCCTGTCTCAAAAAAAAAAAGAAAAAGAAAAAGAAAAAAAGAAAGAAAAAAAATTGCACATCCAAAGGGAGTCAAAAGTGCTTCAGAGGGTAGGATGGGGGTGGGAAGTAGAGCAGAGTAAAAGGAGGAGAGGGTGCGAGGAAAGATAGCTTGGAACGCTGATCTTTTTAAACTGCTGCAGACAACATTCTAAACACAAAATAAGAAAGAACAGTGTTCAAAAGGTGTCATCAAAGCTGAATGGGGTGGCTCACGCCTATAATCCTAGTGCTTTGGGAGGTTGAGGCGTAAGGACTTCTTGAGCAAGCGAGTTTGAGACCAGCCTGGGCAACATAGAGAGCCCTTGTCTCTACAAAAATAAAAAATAAAATAAAATGAACCAGGTGTGGTGGTGCACACCTGTAGTCCCAGCTACTTGGGAGGCTGAGGTGGGAGGATCCTTTGAGTCCGGGAGCTTGAGACTGCAGTGAGCCATGATCGCACCACTGCACTCCAGCCTGGGGAACAGAGCGAGACCTTGTCTCAAAAAAAAAAAAAAAAAAAAAAAGGCATCATTGATACCACCATGTCTCCTTTCCACTCTGTATCAATTATAAAATGGACTTCAGCCCCCAGAGTGCAGGCGATCCAGGGTGCAGTGGTCCAGAGTGCTGGAGTTGGCCCCCACTGGCCGGGAACTGGCCACGGTGGGAACATTCACACCATGAGAACAGAAGAGAATCTGCAAAGGCTAGAAATCAGGCACCACCCCCCGCCCCACCCCGCCCTGCCCCATGACAGCCAATTTCCCAGCATATGACCATCACCAAGGTCACGTCAGAGCATCACAAATACCACAAAAGAAGGAACACTTGAAGCCCTCCGAGACAGCTTTTGGGGCACAATGCTCCTTATTTAACCCCCAGACTTTGTAGAACGCTGAGCAAAGTTGTCCTAAAAACCACCCTTTTGTGTTCACCCAACTTTTAGCCAGATCAGGATGGAGGCCACCCTGTCCCCAGGGCCAGCCACTTCCCCTCCAGAGTTTCTCTGTGCACAGGGCTACTGGGGGCTGGAGGCAACATGGGCTCTTTCTGAGCCTCACACCAGAGGCAGCATCAGAATCTTATCTTTACGGCTCCTGACTCCCAGCACATGCCACGTTCACCAAGCAGATGTCATGTCACTAGGGAAATATTTTTTAAACGTGCATCTGCTGTGCATCAGACACAAAGCAGCCCTCCCTGCACTGGCCCCGTTCTTACCGCTGCACGTCCAGGATGGAGAAATCGTCTCTTCCCTTTCCTCCACTTCACTTTTATGTGGTGTGTGAACCACTCCCTCCCCTGCTCCGTCACCAACAAACAGGGAGAGAAATGAAACTACTTGATCTGGCCACAGAAATGAAACTGACTTATCAGCATGCTCTCCAGATGACTCAGAGAGTGGTCCTCAAACTCGAGCTGCATCCAAATCCTGGGAGAGCTGTGGAGACGGGGTGGCAGTTCCCCCGCCTCCGCCGGAGAGTCTGATCTATCAGGTCTGGGCTGGGCCTGAGAATCAGCATTGCTAACAGATTCCAGGGGAGGCTGGCACAGGGGCAGCTCCAGAGTGGCTCGGTCACCGGAAGGCTCTGCCATGACAGTGCCATCCAGTACCACCTGTGTGGCTCTGAAATGTGATTACCGTGACCAAGGGACTGGACTTTGAACTCCATGTAATTTGAATTAATAGCCATGTGTGGTTCGGGTATTGGACCTCACAGATGCACTGCTGGTACAGCCCGGGGACATGCTCTCAGGTACATGATCTGAACACTCTGAGCTCTCCTGCTTAGCTTCATGCCTGAGCCGCACCTGACAAATGTCACGTCTCCCCTCGTTAGGTGTGGAAAACCCAAAGAAGGAAGGTCAACAGCTTTCTGCAAGCACCTGTGCCTCAGATCCTCGACTCATAGCCAAGATGGTTTTCCTCTTTTCCTCCCATTGGAGATAAGGAGGCCCCAGGACAAACCCCAGGCTCCGGAACTCAGCTCCACACTGGCTGCATGTCATCTTTCTGGTCCTCAGTTACTTTTCACTGCAAAAGTGAAGGTGCACAACCGCGTGCTCCCTAAGGCTTCCTGCTCTGTGACCAAAGTCAAGGAAGGCCAGGCATTCCCATCACCGGAGCCAAGAGGTCTGGGAACCTCCAGGAAGAGCCTTCCAGACACTGGGGAGGGGACCAAGCCTCTTGAGGACTGGCAGTGATGGCTGGGAGGGAGGAAGTAGGCTCTCAGCTCTCCTTTCCACCCGTGATCCTCTCCCAAACAAAAATCGACTTTACACATTTAAAAAAAAAAAAATCCTGAGCACCTCTTTGCTAAGTCATTGTAATGACTTCCCTTGAGCGCAGGCTTAGCTTTACAGAAGATATTTAGAAACTTAAAAATGTTTTTCAAAACCTTGGCATTAGAAATATTAATGCCAGGAGATCATCGTCAGGATCACCTATCCCTGAACCACTTTTCTTCCCGAGAGCCCGGGGACAGATGCTGAGGAGTGAGGGGAGGAATTTGAATCTCAGACTTGGCAGCGTGATATGACATTTGGTTTCACTAGGAATGTCTTTCACAACAGGGCCTGGACCGGCCTACTGCTTCAAGGAAGGCACAAAGAAAGGCCTCAGAGAAGCCAGACAGAGGGACATGAGCAGTTTGGGCCAACTCAGGGGACCCTCCACCCTCCATCAAAGCAGTATCTCCCTCCTGCACGCCCCTCACCAGCCACCCTGGGAAGGACCAGAGGTGCCTGCGCATGCAAACTTCAAGGACAGGGTTCTTGCGTTCTGAGCGCTAAGCCCTGAGGGTGAATGAATGTCCCACGCAGCATCCAAGCACAGGGGCCGGGGCCAGGGCCAGGGCTGGAAAAGATGCTGCTGCTCGGGCCTCGGTCACAGCCGCCGGGTGGAGCTCTTTCCTCAGCTGCGCATCAGGGAGCGTTAGAGTGTGCAGCTTGGTAAAGAGGTGAAGTCCAGAAGCCCCAGTGCCCGCCTCCTGCTCTGGCACACTGACTCTATGGAAAGCACCAGCGCCTCTGTGTGCTGATGAAGTTTCTGGCCACCTGGAAGCACCTGCAGCACCTGGAGCCATCTAGAGCCAGCATGCATCCACTCTCCCATGGCGTCTCCAGTCACAGTAGGAGAGATCAAGCATTTAAATGCTTCCCTGGATTAACAGGACAAAGGCAATGGTGAAATGCTGTAGACAAGCAGGGTTCTTACCTGGGGTGTGTCCCTCCCAGCAGAGCACAGGAGCAGCAGATGCACCTTGGAGTGGAACTCCACCCTCTCATTGTCCGTGTGACCTGGCTCTTTGTTTCTTTTTTGTTTGTTTGAGATGGAGTCTCACTCTGTTGCCCAGGCTGGAGTGCTGTGGTGAGATATCTGCTCACTGCAACCTCGGCCTCCCAGGTTCAAGTGATCCTCCCACCTCAGCCTCCCAAATAGCTGCGATTACAGCAAGTCCCACCATGCCCAGCTAATTTGTTTTGTATTTTTAGTAGAGATGGAGTTTTACCATGTTGGCCAGGTTGGTCATGAACTCCTGACCTCAAGCGATCTGCCCATCTTGGCCCCCCAAAGTGCTGGGAATTTGGTTGTGAGCCACTGCACCCAGCCTGGCTCTTTGGTCCTTAGCCTCTCTATGCCTCACCAGTTCCACTGGGTTAAATCATCATGATCCTGTCACAGGGCGGGTGTGAGCAGTGACCAGCAGGGTCCATATCGGGCAGGGAATGTGACTCTGACGTGGCCAGCCCCCTTGCATGGTGTCCGCTGGTGGGGCACTGGGCTGGGGGCTGGCAGTGCCTAGCGCCTTTAGAGATGGAATGACAGTCTCCACATTGAAGACCACATTGTAGGGAAACATCAACAGGATGTGGAAATGAATGGCAATTCACAGTCCTGTGCCCCGGGCGCAGACACAGCAGTGATCTGCAGGGATAGCAGAAGTCCAAGGGGCCATCACTGGGTAGGAGGGGCCGTGGTCACAAGAACTTCACAGCCCAAAGCTGGATCCCTGGGCAATGCCTGGCCAGGAGTGCCCCTGAGGCCTATTCCATGACAGTGAACTAAGATCAACGATGCTACAAAAATATAGCAATTTTGGCCAGAATAAAAACGTACTGCCCTCCTTTTTTCATACACAAAAATGTCTATGCATACCAAGAGCTTAGCACTTACCAGGGCCTATATTAGTTTTGTGGGGCTGCCATCACGAAGAACCACACCTGAGTAGCCTAAACAGCAGAGGTCTCTGGTCTCACAACTCTGGAGGCCAGAAGTTCCAAACTGAGGTGTCAGGACTGTGCTCCCTCGGAAGTCTCTAGGGGAGACCCTGTTCCAGGCCTCTCTCCAGCTTCCCATGGTTTGCTGGTGATTTGGGGTGTTGCTCGGCATACAGGTGCATCATCCCAGTCTCTGGGTGGGTGTGTCCAAATTTCTCCTTTTTATAAGAACACCAGTCGTGATAGGTGGGGGCCCGCGCACCCTACTCTAGGACCACTTGATCCTTACTGACGGCATCTGCAGTTAACCTGTTTTCAAATAAGGTTGCATTCTGAGATCCTGGGGGTTAGAACTTCAGCGGATGAAATTTTGGGGGATACAGTTCAGCCCCTACTGGGATCTGAGCCATGACCCCATCCAATGGTTTGCAGCCTCCCTTGCAGACACCAGGCTCCCTGAGGGGCCTCTGCCCAGGGCAGGGCTCACAGGCTGGGTGATGCTCCTCCCTGAGCTAGAGCACTGCTTGGCTCTCAGCAGTCATCAGGTCATTGCATCTCCACTCACAGTGGCCACCCCCTTCCCTGGAAGAGGGCCGTCATGCAGCCCACAGCCACACTGCCCATGGTTTGCTGGGGCCCCTGAGGGAGGGGTTGACATCCTCTGGCCTCACTGACCTGGCACCTCCCATGTTTGGGGCCTTGGTATGTGAGCAGGTGGGGCTGACACATCAGGCCACAAGCTTGGTGAGGCTTGGAGGCTGGATTTCTGTTCCCTCCCTGGCTTTCATACCTGACGGGGGACACCCCTTCAGCCTGGCTTTTCACACCTAGGGCTCAGCCGTGGCTGGCCTGTGGCCACACTAACACAAACAAGAAATCAATGCTCTTATAAGCCACTGAGACTTGGGGCAGTTTGTTACTGTGAGAATGCTGGAATTCAGGGTGCCGTATAGCACCATGTTTTAAAAAGGAGTCCTGCCAACAAAAATGCTTGGAAACCATTCATCTATATCTCAACTCTTTTATTTTACAGATGAGATATAGAGGCTCAGAGAAGCAGTATTAACCTGGTACCAAAGTCTCCTAGCTCTTCTGGGGCCAGGCCCGGGAAAGAGATGAGAATGGACACCTGGCACCGACTGCTAGCCCCAGTGACTCTATTTTCTTAGCCCCGAATCACACACATCATCGGACCCACCGTTTCAGCAAGTGTGGAACATCCTGGACTCTTGGATGTACTGCTGCATCTTCTAGAGAGTGAGGTGTTCGGTTGCCCTCCTGAGAGCTCAACAGCCTGGCATGAAGGCAGGGACTGTGTACTGTGCCGCTGGTACCAGAGTTGTGGAATGAATGAATACATTCACAGGCCCACAGGAAGACTGCAAGAGCTCAACTTGAGTTGAACAAGGAGGTTACCTAAGCCCTCAGAACTGCTGCTAATTCTCCCGGCAGAAGGAGACGACTGTCGGAAACGAGGAGGTGCTTGGTGATCATGGGATAAAGGTTTTCTCTCTGCAGAGCTGTCTGGACCACACAGGGGTCACACTTAGATCTGATCATAACATAGCTCCACCTGGACAAGCTGTTTCACCCAACCCTCTTCCAGCTTGAATCACATCATTACCTGTAAGAATTTCCATTCGTTTTAGCTTCCCGCTAACTGACATCTTCACTATATACAATACTGGTATAAAAATACTGTGTACCAAGATTTGATACAACTAGCAAATGTTCATTGGTTTACAACAAACCCAAAATACTCATCAACTATGGACTGTTGGATCTAGAAAAATAAGATTGTTGAGCGATTCCAGCTGCATTTGTTTATACAGAACACATTTATTAAGGACCCTGCAGTGTCAGCTTGGTTCTTTGGGTATGCAGCCTTCTATCTGGATCTCTGCAGGCCAGCCAGAGTATCTGTTGTTCTTAGTATCAGAGTGGTTGATCTGTGTAGAGAAAAGAAGAGTTTTATTTATTAATTAATCTAATAAACAAGTATTTAATCAGTGTCAGCTGTGAGCAGACACAGCCACTTCCTAGATGTGAATTTGCTCCAACCAAAGCTGGGTGTTTGATTTCCAATACATTTCTTAATAATATATTTTTAAATTTAAATTAATATATAATAGATGTACCTATTTTTGGGGTATATGTGATAATGTGATATATCCATATCATGTGTAAAGATCAAATCAGGGTAACTGGGATATCCATCACCTTAAATTACTTTTTCTTTATGAGAGGTACATTCAAATTATTCTCCTCTATTTTGAAATGTACGATAGATGATTTTAAACTACAGGTGCTCTAACGATCTATTGAACACTATGTCTTATTTCTTCTAACTGTATATTTATATCCTGTTTTTTAACAATATTTGAAGCAGTTGTTAATACGGCTGTAGAACTTTCTGCAATGATGAAAATGTTCTATAATCTACCTATTTGGTGGAGTAGCCCATAGCCACAGTAGGTTATGGAGTACAGATGGTCCCCAACTCATGGTGGTTTGACTTTACAATGGTGCAAAGGAGGTAATGCATTCAGTAGAAACTATACTCCGAGGACCCACACAACCATTCTGTGTTTCACTTCCAGTACAGTGTTCAATAATTCCATGAGACACTCAACACTTTATTGTAAAATAGGCTTTGTGTTAGGTGATTTTGCCAACGGCAGTCTACTGTTAAGTGTTTTGAGCATGTTTAATGTAAGCTAAGCTAAGCTATCATCTTTGATAGGTTAGGTATGCTAAATGCATTTTCAATTTACAATATTTTCAAATACGATGCTTTTATTGGGATGTAAGCTGAAGAGCATCTGTACTTTAAACGTGAATAGTGCAACTGATAAACCAAAATTTGAATTCTATTTAATTTTAATGAATTTAAGTATAAAATGTAAATTTAGCTAGTAGGTATCATATTGGACAGTGTAGCTCTAATGTTTAGTTTTCAACTCTGGGGGGAAAACTACATGTTTATATATGTATGTGTGTGTGTGTGTGTGTGTGTGTGTGTGTCTGTGTGTGTGTGTGTGTATGTATTTTTTTTTCCCAGAGTTCTTGCAGAGTTCCTTGCTCAGCAAATGTGTATTCATCCTGAAGTGGGTTTAGTCCTCTATATCTTCAACTCTTTCACAGATAATAGAGCACCTTAACTTGATGCTTAAATAAAGTAAGGTGCATTTTATTAATAACCTTGGAATTCTGGTAATATTATCCCTTTTTATATAACAGCTTTACTGGGATATAATTCACATAGTATAAAATCCACCAATGTAAAGTGTGTAATTCAATGGTTTTAGTATGGTCACAGAGCTGTGCAACCATCACCATGGTCAATTTTAAAACATTTTCATCACCCAAACAAGAAGCCATGTACCCATTAGCAGCCAAGAATCTCCTTTCCCCCCACCCTAGGCAGCCACGAATCTCCTTTCTGACTCTGTGGATCCTCTCATTCTGGAAATTTCATATAAATGGAATCACACAATATGTGACCTTTTGTGTGTATTTGTTTGTTTCACTTAGCCTGTTTTCAAGGTTTATCCATATTGTAGCATGTATCAGAACTTTATTTCTTTATGTATTTCAATATATTCCATTGTATGGCTATACCATATTTTATATATACATTTCTTAGCCATTAATCAGACATTTGGGTTGATTCCATTTTTTGGCTATTATAAATAATGTTATGTGTGCACAAGTTTCTGTGTGGACCTATGTTTTCATTCTCTTGGGTATATACAAACAAGCGTAATTGTTGGGTCATAGGGTCACTGTATGTTTAACTTTTTGAGGAACTGCCAGAATGTTTCCCAAAGCAGCTGTACCATTTTACATTTCCTCCACTAGTGCATGAGGGTTCTAATTTCTCCATATTCTCACCAGCACTTCATATTATGTCTTTTTAAAAATCATAGCCAACCTAGTAAGTGTTAGGGGGTATCTCATTATGGTTTTGATTTGTGTTTTTCTGAAAACGAATGATGTTGAGTTTCTTTTCATGTGCTTATTGATCATTTGTATATCTTCTTTGAAGTAACATCTATTCAGATCTTTGTCCATTTTTAAATTGGGTTGTCTTTTTTTTATTGAGCTGTAAGAGTTCTTTATGTATTCTAGATTCAGGTCCCTTATTTGCAAATATTTTCTCCCATTCTGTGGTTTCTCTTTCACTTTCTAGAAGGTGTCCTTTGAAGCACAAAAGTGTTTTTTTTTTTAACCTTTAAGTTCAGGGGTACATGTGCAGGATGTGCAGGTTTGTTCATAGGTAAACATGCATCATGGGGGTTTGTTGTACAGATTATTTCATCATCCAGGTATTAAGCCTAGTATCCATTAGTTATTTTTCCTGATTCTCTCCCTCCTCCCACCTTCCAGCCTCTGATAGGCCCCTCTGTTGTGTGTTGTTCCGCTCTATGTGATAGTGTGTTTTCATCATTTAGCTCCTACTTATCAGTGGGATCATGTGACACTTGATTTTCTGTTCCTGCATTAGTTTGTTAAAGATAATGGCCTCCAGCTCCATACATGTCCCTGCAAAGAACATTATCTCATTCTTTTTTATGGTTGCATATTATTTCATGATGTACATGTATCACATTTTCTTTATCCAGTCTATCTTCAATGGGCATTTGGGTTGACTCCATGTCTTTGCTATTGTGGATAGTTTTGTAATGAACATACGTGTTCATGTGTCTTTATGATATAACAGTTTACATTCCTTTGTTTTTTGAATATTAAATTTTACTTATAACAAATATAATTTGTTAGGAATATTCCCAGTAAGGGGATTGCTGGTCGAATAGTATTTCTGTCTTTAGGTCTCTGAGGAATTGCCACGTCTTCCACAATGGTTGAACTAATTTACACTTCCACCAACAGTGTAAAAGCATTCCTTTTTCTCTACAACCTTGCCAGCATCTGTTATTTTTTGACTTTTTAATAACAGCCATTCTGACTGGTGTGAGATGGCATTCCATTGTGGTTTTGATGTGCATTTCTCTAATGATCAGTGATGCTGAGCTTTTTTTCATACGCTTGATGGCCACATGAATGTCTTCTTTTGAGAAACGTCTGTTCATGCCCTTTGTCTTATTAATGGGATTTTTTTGGGTAAATTTGTTTAAGTTCCTTATAGATGCTGGATATTAGACCTTTGTTAGATGCATAATTTGCAAAAATTTTCTCCCATTCTAAAGGTTGTCTGTTTATTCAGTTGATAGATTATTTTGCTGGAAGGACAAAAGTTTTAATTTGCTGAAGGGCAACTTACTTTTCTTTTTTTTTTTTAATTATTATACTTTAAGTTCTAGGGTACATGTGCACAACATGCAAGTTTGTTACATATGTATACATGTGCCATGTTGGTGTGCTGCACCCATTAACTCATCATTTACATTAGGTATATCTCCTAATGCTATCCCTCCCCCCTCCCCCCACCCCACGACAGGCCCTGGTGTGTGATGTTCCCCTTCCTGTGTCCAAGTGTTCTCATTGTTTAATTCCCACCTATGAGTGAGAACATGCAGTGTTTGGTTTTCTGTTCTTGTGATAGTTTGCTGAGAATGATGGTTTCCAGCTTCATCCATGTCCCTACAAAGGACATGCACTCATCCTTTTTTATGGCTGCATAGTATTCCATGGTGTATATGTGCCACATTTTCTTAATCCAGTCTATCATTGATAGACATTTGGGTTGGTTCCAAGTCTTTGCTATTGTGAATAGTGCCACAATAAACATACGTGTGCATGTGTCTTTATAGCAGCATGATTTATAATCCTTTGGGTATATCCCCAGTAATGGGATGGCTGGGTCAAATGGTATTTCTAGTTCTAGATCCTTGAGGAATCACCACACTGTCTTCCACAATAGTTGAACTAGTTTACAGTCCCACCAACAGTGTAAAAGTGTTCCTATTTCTCCACATCCTCTCCAGCACCTGTTGTTTCCTAACTTTTTAATGATTGCCATTCTAATTGGTGTGAGATGGTATATCATTGTGGTTTTGATTTGCATTTCTCCGGTGACCAGTGATAACGAGCATTTTTTCATGTGTCTGTTGGCTGCATAAATGTCTTCTTTTGAGAAGGGTCTGTTCATATCCTTCGCCCACTTTTTGATGGGGTCATTTTTTTCTTGTAAATTTGTTTGAGTTCTTTGTAGATTCTGGATATTAGCCCTTTGTCAGATGAATAGATTGCAAAAATTTTCTCCCATTCTGTAGGTTGCCTGCTCACTCTGATGGTAGTTTCTTTTGCTGTGCAGAAGTTCTTTAGTTTAATTAAATCCCATTTGTCAATTTTGGCTTTTGTTGCCATTGCTTTTGGTGTTTTAAACATGAAGTCCTTGCCCATGCCTATGTCCTGAATGGTAATGCCTAGGTTTTCTTCTAGGGTTTTTATGGCTTTAGGTCCAACATTTAAGTCTTTAATCCATCTTGAATTAATTTTTGTATAAGGTGTAAGGAAGGGATCCAGTTTTAGCTTTCTACATATGACTAGCCAGTTTTCCCAGCACCATTTATTAAATAGGGAATCCTTTCCCCATTTCTTGTTTTTGTCAGGTTTGTCAAAGATCAGATGGTTGTAGATGTGTGGTATTATTTCTGAGGGCTCTGTTCTGTTCCATTGGTCTATATGTCTGTTTTGGTACCAGTACCATGCTGTTTTGGTTACTGTAGCCTTGTAGTATAGTTTGAAGTCAGGTAGTGTGATGCCTCCAGCTTTGTTCTTTTGGCTAAGGATTGTCTTGGCAATGCGGGCTCCTTTTTGGTTCCATATTAACTTTAAAGTAGTTTTTTCCAATTCTGTGAAGAAAGTCATTGGTAGCTTAATGGGGATGTCATTGAATCTATAAATGACCTTGGGCAGTATGGCCATTTTCACGTTATTGATTCTTCCTATCCATGAGCATGGAATGTTCTTCCATTTGTTTGTGTCCTCTTTTATTTCGTTGAGCAGTGGTTTGTAGTTCTCCTTGAAGAGGTCTTTCACATCCCTTTAAGTTGGATTCCTAGGTATTTTATTCTCTTTGAAGTATTTTATTCTCCTTCTTTTGTTGTTAGTGGTGTCATAACTAAGAAACCATTGCTTAAACCAAAGTCACAAAAATTTATGCCTCTGTTTTCCTCTAAGAGTTTAATAGTGTTAGCACTTCAATTTCCATATTCGGTTTACTGTTACTTAATTTTTGTATATAGTGTGAGGTAGGGTCCAAATCTATTCTTTTCCATGTGAATATCCAGCTTTCCCAATACCATTTGTTGCAGAGATGATTCATTCCCCATTAAATAATCTTGGCACTCTTGTCTAAAGTGAATTGATCAAAAATGTGAGAACATGCACATCTGCTGGAGTCTAAATTCTATTTAATTTCTCTGTATGCCTATCTTTATGCCAGAGTGACAGTATCTCAATCACAGCAGCTTTGTGTTACGTTTTGAAATTGGGACATGTGAGCCCTGCAACTTTATTCTTTTTCAAGAACATTAAAAAGATGTTTTTGTTGTTTGGGTCTCTTGAATTTCCATATGAATTTTCAATTTCTACAAAAGATATCAACTTGGATTCTAGTAGGAATTGTGTTAAATCTGTAGATCAATTAATACAGTATTGAGATCTTAACAATATTAAAATTTCTGACCCATGAACATGGAATATCTTTTTTTTAGGTCCTCAATTTCTTTCAACGTGTTTTACTGTTTTCAGTGTACTAGTATTGCATCTCCTATGTTAAGTTTATTCCTAGGTATTTTATTTTTTTGATACTGTTATAATTGCTTTCTGAATTTCATTTTCAGGTTGTTCATTGCAAGTAAAGAGAAGTATAATTGAGTTTTTACATTGATTTTTGTGTCCTGCAACTTCGCTAAACTTGATATAAGTTCAAATAGTATTTTAGTGGACTTCTTAGGATTTCTATTAAGTTGGTGCAATTACTTTTTGCATCAGCCTAATATATATAAAAATCATGTCATCTGCAAACAGAAATAGTTTTATTTATTTATTTATTTATTTTTGAGATGGAGTTTCACTCACGTTGCCCAGCCTGGAGTGCAGTGGCACTATCTTGGCTCTGCAACCTCTGCCTTCTGGTTTCAAGCGATTCTCCTGCCTCAGCTTCCTGAGTAGCTGGGATTACAGGCACCTGCCACCATGCCTGGCCAATTTTTTGTATTTTTAGTAGAGATGAGATTTCACCATGTTGGCCAGGCTGGTCTTGAACTCCTGACCTCATGATCTGCCTGCCTTGGCCTCCCAAAGTGCTAGATAGATTACAGGCGTGAGCCACTGCACCCGGTCTACTTCTTCCTTTCTAATGTGACAACAGATCTTTCTTCTCTTTCTTCTCTCCCTTTCCTTCCTTCCTTCTTTCCTTCCTTCCTTCCTTCTTTCCTTCCTTTCTTTTTCTTTCTTTCTTTCTTTCTCTTTCCTTCTCCTTCCTTTCTTTTCTCTTTTTTTTCTTTCTTTTTCTCCCTACCCTTCCCTTCCCTTCCTTCCTTCTCACCCCTTCCTTCCTTCCTCCCTTCCTCCCTTCCCTTCCTTCTGTCTCCCTCTCTTTCCCCTCCCTTCCTTCTTAGAATCTCCACTACAATGTTGAAAAAATGTATCAATGATGAATATCCTTGCCTCATTGCTGATCTTAGAGAAAAAACATTCTGGTTTTCACCATCAAGTATGCTATTAGCTAGGAGTAAATTCCCTTTTACGTTTAGTTTGTTGAATGTTCTTTATCGTAAAGGGGTGTTGAATTTGTCAAATTTTTTTTTCTGTGTCTGTTAAGATAGTCATGTCGTTTTGCTTTTCATTCTATTAATGTTGTACACATTACATTGACTGATTTTTGGATGTTAAGCCAACTTTGTATGTCTGGGATAAATCCCACTTGTCTTATATATCCCTTCTTAAAAGCACCCTTCAGATTAATGTATTCATTGTTGAGACTCTGGAAATCTTAAAAGGTGGCTCCTGCCTTTAAAAGCTAGCAATCCAAGCATGAAAAGGCAAATAACAACAATGCAAAGTACTGCATGCCCTCTCAGGGAAGGTACAAAATGCCAAGGGCATTACGGGCAGTGGTGGCAGGGCCAGAGAGACTTCTCAGAAGAAACAGCCTTGAGGTGGATCTTTAAGGCGGCTTTGAGAAGGCACCGCCTGCACGGAGGGAGGCAGGCGCAGAGGTCCACACGTGGAAAGTTACTGCAGGAGTATAAAGACGAGACCTGAACAGAACAAGCATATGTGCTGCAGGGTGTGGGAAGAGCAGCCACTCATGAGGCTTTGCTGGGGTGCTGAGCACACAAAGCATGGGAGGGGCTGAGTGGGGCTCAAGACAAGGGTCTGGGCTCCAGTTAGGATCACCAGGGACAAGACTCAGACCATGCTGGAGATGATGAGAATGACGGCTCCTCCTGCTGTGTCGTGCTTGTCATGGAGCAAGGCAGGCTCCGCTACCCACAGTTCAGGGTGCAGAAGAGGCTCAGGCCTATGAAGTGCCAACCTCCGGTCATGCAGTCAGGGTGGCCAAGTCCAGATCTGAACCAGGTTATTCTCACTTCCAAGACTCCTGTCCTTATTTATTTCTCAGTTTCCTTCCTCCTATAAAACCAAGAGGTTGGATGGAATAATCTTTGAAGTTCTTTGTACTTTAAAATTCAATTCAGCAGGTAGTGGGGTCATTAAAAGCTCTGCATGAGAGTGGCCCAGGCACTGTGCCTAGAAAGCCGACTCCTGGAACAGCAGGTGGAGTGGGAGTGAACAGGGGGCTGGGGAGACCCCTGAGGACTCAGGAGGCCCTCCCAACATGGGTACACCATCCTTAGGGAAATATATCACCTGCAAGTCTGAATAGCCAAAGTAACACAGACACAAATGATTCCTTCAATGGCACTTGTCTCAAGCTCGTGGTAAGACCTGTCTTGAAGCCCTGGCTACCAGTCCAGGCCTCGCCAACATTTAAGCAAACATCCTTTAGCGCCCCTGAACCAGAGCAACTCTAGTAACTCTCCAGCACTGACTGCTTGCTATGTTCAGGTCTCGTCTTTATACTCCTGTAGTAACTTGGATAACTTTTAGCTGACACAAGTGGGCAAAACAGGCATTTTCCTGAAATTCACTTGGAGCCGCCATTTCCAAACACATTCCTTTTCTAAATTCAGTCCTGTGACATCCAGTCTTTCTCTTGATTTCTCCCATTCCAGAAACTCTTTCATATGAAGGAAATCATAAGGAAGGACCACCACTATCTCTGTGCAATTCCAATGAGGTTTTTGTTTTCTATTACTTAGCTAAACATTAATGAAGAACCTGTTTGATGAGATGTTAACATCTGAAAAGAATTTCAGCCTCACACCCCAGCCTTTCTGATACAGTCTGGACACTCTCATAAATAAGCTGGAGAACTGCAGCATTGGTAGTAATAATAACCACGGATGCTCGCGTGCATGGGCCGATCCCTGTGTGGCACAACGCCCCGGCTGCCAGGAGTACCTGCTCACTGTCACCCTTGCTGGCTAAATAAGCTGGGGTGGTTAGATAAGGTAGGACAAGGCCCCTGGAGATGCTGAAGGGGACTGTGGAGCTGGGAAGGAGGGAAAGAGGAGGAGGAGGAACAGGGTAAAAGTGGGGAAGGAGCAGAGAAGTCGGAGGACGCTGTTAAGGGGAAGTGTGGGTATGTATGTGGAACCAGGGCCTCCATTATCTAACCACCCCAGCCGGGGAGCTCCAGGAAGGCCCAGCTGTTCTGGGTTACAGGACTCCACTCTGAGCTTCATGTGTTTATCTTCTTTCATCTTCAGGAGTCCTTCTGTGACAGGAACTATCTTTATTCACCTCTCACAGGTGATGATTCTGAGCACAAAGGGGTAGATAACCTTCCAAGACCACACAGCCAGGTGGATAAAGCCTGGACGTTCTGAAGATGCCAGCCTGTGGCACGATCACACAAGGGATCGGAGAGAAGAGGGCCGAGTATTCGCTCCCCAGGGTCGGCCTGAGGAAATCCCGGGGAGAATGGGGTGCACACCGCAGCACAGCTGCTGGCCCTGGAGGAGGCAGGAAAGCTGGAGCCCAGAGAGGTGATGTGACTTAAGATCACATGAAGTCCCCTCGCAAAACTAACACAGGACCCCAAGCCCCTGCTTCCCTGTTGTGTGGCTGGTTCAGCTTGCCCTCAATGTGGGTCCAGGCAGTGGTGGGGCCCAAGAAGCCCCACCAATCAGAGCTCAGAGAGTGCCTCTCTTGTTAGGGCAGACCCATGACAGCTCACTGTATAAGCAAGTGCCCAGGCACAATCATAAGCAAGGAGGGGTCGAGGCCAGGGCCCTGGGAAACATTCCCTATATGTTCTGCAGGGCTGACTTCCTGGCTCTAGAGGAACATGAAGTCACAGGGGCAAAACATGCTTGTTTAGATGCATGCTAAAATAACCATGGTTTCCAGCCTCCAGAACATGAGACTAGAGGGGGTCACAGAAGGTCTAGGGTTTCCTGGGAACTAGTCACAAGTTATCTGGTTGTGTGGCCTGCACTGAAGTCACACCTTATACAGGCCCCTTCTCCTCCACCTCAGGTGGTCATGGCAACAAGAAGATGCTGAGCTGCTTCTGTTGCTTGTCTTTCTTCCCAGAACTGTATCCACACCAGACAGCACAAGGAGGCAGACTAGGACCAAATGTCAGAGCCTGAAATCAGAAGCAGCCTACTGCACACCCTGGAGACGTAGAAATCTCTGCTTTCTTGGAATTTCTAGCTAAGTGGAAAGGAGGCCCTTATCCTCAGAAGGTATAGTGGGGAGCGCTTGCTCCTTGGCCATGCAGCACAATTTCCTCCTCTTCTGCACCGGTTACCGCAGCATCATTTCCTGGAGAGGAGAACTCTCTGACATTCTCCAGGACGTCATGATTGTCATCGGATGCTCAGCTTGTTACTCCCACACATTTTGCAAACCCTCAGTTGGAATTTTCACAGGAGACTTAGTGGTTAGTAAGTGAGAACGTCATTTTTTGCTCTTTACTTCTCTTTGATAAATAAAGGTCATAAAGGGAGGGACTTAGAATCAATCGTGCACATGTGTGCAGCATTGATTTGGTGTCCAGCCTCTTCTGCATGTTTGGCGTTCACCGTGTCTGTTCATGCTCTCAGCCATCTAAAGAGGTGAGCTCTCTCACTTTCCCCGTAGCAGGGGCTTGGGGAGGTAAACCTCCTGCCCAAGGAAGAAGAGGCCCAGGACAGACCACGTTGGCTGCAGCATGGTGAAAAATCAATACCAACAGCCCATTCAGAATTTTCTACTTTGAAAGAGATTGGAGAAGTTTGAAACTTCTGTCCGGATCTAATGCTGATCTCATGGAAACAGTTGACAAAACTCTTATGTTTGGAGACAGGGAGTTATAACATTACCACCAGAACGTTTTCAAGTCACAGCACTTACTATACTCACCACTGGTGGGAAGGGACATTTAAAAACCACTCACCTTTTCTCTCTGAATTTCAGAAGGGAGTTCAAAGCCTTTTGCTGCAAGAAATACCCAGCTAGACCTGAATTTCATGTTCCTGATTTCTTTACTTCCAAGTTCTTCTATGGCATTCTTTGCATCATTATTCAGTCTGCGGGACAAAGGTAAAAGCATGTGAGCATCTCAGGGAGATGTGGAGGGGAGTGGAGCCCTGCTCTGGGTGTATTACACTGTGCGTCCTTGGACGGAGGTTTCTAAACACATTTATCTCCTGCTGCAGTGCATGACACACAGTGGCAGCTAAGAGGCACACGTGCTTCTTGAGGATGTCACATTTCTAGTTAACCATTGGACATCCAGAGCCATTTTAGACCCCAATTTGGGACACAGAATTCTACTTCTCAATTCTGGAAAGCCCTTGTGCTTTGGGGTTCAATCACAGGCCCACTCTCAGCCAACACAATTTTCGGCTATTGCTCTGCCCCTTGTTTACTGACCACAAAATAAGGTGGAGAGAAGTTGCTGAAAGATGAAAGCAAATGTCAAAACAACCCCCTTTTCATAATCAGAAAAGTCCGCATCAAAAAGGAAAAAGAAATGTAAACAATACTGCCACTGCAAACAGTAAGATTTAGAGGAAGTGACAGGAGGGTAGACAGGAAAGTAAACAGTTACGTTTAGATTGTTCTAAGTGAGTGAAATCAGAGTTTTTCAAAGTATGTGCTAAGGAACTTCGGTTTGGTAAGATGCTCCATGAAAAAAGGAATCTGAGGTCAGATACATTTGGGAAACGCTGTGGTCAGTAGCCCTATCTGGGAAATTCACAATGCAAATAAGCACTTTGAAGGTTCTTAGACATTCTGCAGCAAAGACAAAGGTTTGGTTTACTTAGTAAGATACACTCTGAGAAGCACTGACCTACATCCACTTCTAGTACAGTATTGAATGTGTATGTTCGTATTTCTTTATTCTCTTCTTCTGTGTGTTTTTAAATTTTTTTATTTATTTTTAATTTTTTTTTTTGACAGAGTCTCACTCTGTCACCAGGCTGGAGTGCAGTGGTGCGATCTCGGCTCACTGCCACCTGCGCCTCCCGGGTTCAAGTGATTCTCCTGCCTCAGCCTCCCAAGTACCTGGGACTACAGGTGCGTGCCACCATGCCCGGCTAATTTTATTTATTTTTAGTAGAGATGAGGTTTCACCATGTTGGCCAGGATGGTCTCGAACACTTGACCTCGTGATCTGCCCACCTCGGCCTCCCAAAGTGCTGGGATTACAGGTGTAAGCCACTGCGCCCAGCCTCTTTTCCTATTTCTATAGGGAAATTATCTCAATTTCCTTTCACATTGCTGTAAGTATTAATGCCACCCTGGGTTTAGGCTTTCTGTCCAGAGATTAGTTTTTCTGTCCTAATTATGGTCAACAGCGGCTTTGTCTTGATTCCTTGAAATACTCCTTTGATTTAGATTCTAGTACTTCTGTGGTTAGTGATGTAATTTTTTTAAAGAAATGCCATCTATTTTGTCATGATCTTTCATTCTTTTTCCTTAGAGAAGTACTTTGCTCCTGGACTTTCTACTTCTCCCCAGAGGATGTCACTAAGAGGCCCTGGCAGTCTCTGCCCCAGCTGGCTTCTCTTGCCCACCGCTGTGACACATCTACACCCACTCACCTTGTGCTTCCGTCGTCATAGGTCACCATGAAGAGCAGGGATTTTGGAGGAGCACTCTGAATAAACTTTATCATCGGTCCAGAGTTATCTATTGGGGGATGCAAGTCAGTTTTAGGGTCTTTGCTATTCACTGAGGCTCTGCCTTGGGTGCTGGGCTTCCTCCTGCACCTGCGTTCTGTGTCCACTCTGAATCCTTGGGGTTCTTCTCGCTGCTCAACTCTGCAGATGGTGTGCTAGCTCTGGATATGTGAACATTCACTGGGTACCATGGGGACTATCTGAGGTGAGTGGCACAGTGTAGAAGGAAAAGAACTAGGCAGAACACTTGCAATAGGTGTTCAGGGTGGTAGTGAAAGGGGGTCAAGATAAGGAGCTTTTTTTTGACCAACAAACAAGAGAAGTAGAGCCTCTGGTAGAAAAAGAAAAAAAAACCCTCCTTAGAAATGAGATCATAAAGATTATATTAACCAAACTCTTAACAAGCAGCAGCCTGTGTGGCACAGGTGGAGTGTTCTCTGCGGTCACTGATAAAGCGCCACACCCACACCATGACCACTGAGCAGAGTAGCCTCGCAATCATACCTCCCTGTGCAGAAGACAGACTCACACAGAACTCAAACATGAGACGTGTGGAACATGGGCAAGTCTGTGCCAAGAGACTTATCTATGCCTTATAAAATAAAGATAAACCACAAACCCTGTTACTCACCACTGTGGCTCATTATTTACTGTTTTGCTTAGGTTAACTGCAGAGTACAACTGTGTCCTTCTCATTGGGTGCAGGCGTTTTCTATTCTTTGCCTTCACTATCTTTATAAAAGCTTGTTTTTGACAGTCTCAGTGATATATAAATATAAGAAGGGATAGTATATCCTGGCCAGCAACTGTAGTCAAGAGTCAGTGCCCAGAAAGGAGAGACCATCGAGAGAGACTGGGCACCCGTGGGTTCCGGGAATTCTTGTGCTGCGCCCAGCAGAGCACTGTGAGTCACCAGGAGTAATTGTGACAGCTTTCAAAGGATGATGGTATTTAGGGTTGGATGCTGGTGACTGTATTTGTTTTTGTTTTTGTTTTTGTTTTGAGATGGAGCCTCACTCTGTCACCCAGGCTGGAGTGCAGTGGTGCGATCTCGGCTCACTGCAAGCTCCGCCTCCCGGGTTCATGTCATTCTCCTGCCTCAGCCTCCCAAGTAGCTGGGACTACAGGTGCACGCCACCACGCCTGGCCAATTTTTTGTATTTTTAGTAGAGACGGGGTTTCACCCTGTTGGCCAGGATGGTCTCAATCTCCTAACCTCGTGATCCGCTTGCCTCAGCCTCCCAAAGTGCTGAAATTACAGGCGTGAGCCACAGCGCCTGACTGGCTTTTTTTTTTTTTTTTTTTTAAGGCTTTTTTTCTTTCTTATTATATCATGAGAGCTAAAAAGAGAAAGACTGAAGAAAACTAACAGAAGAAAAGACATTTCTAGATGATGCCTTCAAATATTCTATGAATTCAATTAGAGTTTAAGAGGATCTACATAAGACCACACTAGATTACTCAGGAGAGCTGCTGGCATTTTTCTAGTAGACAAAATAAAAATGGTTGACATTTTTCTTTGTGCTTTGTAATCTTAATTTTATGTTTAAAATTCATTTGAATTTTAACAGAAAAAATTTTCTTACCGCCTTCATACATATCAAAATGTTGTGTTGCTGTCACATTCCCAGTTACATCTGAAAATGAAAGAAATAGTATTTTAAAGGAAAGTTCACAGAACTAGGGCACACTTGTGACACCAGGGCCTGGGGAAGGAAATATTTCTTCCCTGTCTATCTCAAGGAAACCCCACTGATGTAATGATCTGGCCTGCAGAGACACGGCTGGCCCTTTGAGGAGAGTCCCCAAAACAAGATGACAGGAAAGTGCTGGAAGATGTGCTAGAACTTTCTACCAGTTTGCTTCACGTTACAATTGATGGAACACTAATAACTCCCCCACCCACCTCATCCCACAGAAACACCAGAGACACCTCACACAGGCCCACCCACCTCTTCTCAGAGAAACACCAGACACCCTTCTCAAACAGACACCGCCTCATCCCACAGAAACACCAGAGCCCCCTCAGCCAGGCCCAACCGCCTCAGCCCACAGAAACACCAGAGCCCCCTCAGCCAGGCCCAACCGCCTCAGCCCACAGAAACACCAGAGTCCCCTCAGCCAGGCCCAACGGCCTCATCCCACAGAAACACCAGAGTCCCCTCAGCCAGGTCCAACCAGCTGAGCCCCCACAGAAACACCAGAGTCCCTTCAGCCAGGCCCACACGCCTTATCCCACAGAAACACCACAATCCCCTTAGCCAGGCCCAATCACCTTAGTCCACAGAAACACTGGAGCCCCCTCATTCACACCCAACCGCCTCATCCCACAGAAACAGCACAGCCCCCTCAGACAGGCGCAACTGCCTCAGCCCACAGAAACATCAGACAGCCCTCAGCCAGACCACCTGCCTCAGCCCACAGAAACACCAGAGCCCCCTCAGCCAGGCCCAACCAGTTCAGCCCACAGAAACACCAGAGTCCCCTCAGCCAGACCACCTGCCTCAGCCCACAGAAACACCAGAGTTCTCTCAGCGAGGCGCAAACAGCTCAGCGCACAGAAACACCAGAGTCCCCTCAGCCACGCCCAACCACGTCAGCCCACAGAAACACCAGAGCGCCCTCAGCCAGGCCAAACCACCTCAGCCAACAGAAACACCACAGCCCCCTCAGAAAGACCCACACGCCTCATCCGACAGAAACACGAGAGTCCCCTCAGCCAGGCCCAACAAGCTCAGCCCACAGAAACACCACAGTCCCCTCAGCCAGGCCCAACAAGCTCAGCCCACAGAAACACCAGAGCCCCCTCAGCCAGGCCCAATCACTTCAGCCCACAGAAACACCAAAGCCCCATCAGCCACGCCCACCTACTACACCACACAGAAACACCAGAGCCCCCTCAGCCAGGCCCAACCAGCTCAACCCAGAGAAATACCAGAGTCCGCTCAGCCAGGTCCACCTGCCTCATCCCACAGAAACACCAGAGTCCCCTCAGCCAGGCCCACCTGCCTCATCCCACAGAAACACCAGAGTCCCCTCAGCCCGGCCCATCTGCCTTGGCCCACAGAAATACGAGTCCCCTCAGCCAGGCCTACCCGCCTCAGCCCACAGAAACACTGGAGTTCCTTCAGCCAGGCCCAACCAGCTGAGCCCAAAGAAACACCAGAGTCCCTTCAGCCAGGCCCACCCGCCTCATCCCACAGAGACACCAAAGCCCCCTCAGCCAGACCTACCCATCTCCTCCCACAGAAACACCACAGTCCCCTCAGCCAGACCTACCCATCTCCTCCCACAGAAACACCACAGTCCCTTCAGCCAGGCCCAACCAGCTCAGCCCACAGAAACACCAGAGTCCTTTCAGCCAGGCCTACCCGCCTTATCCCACAGAAACACCACAGTCCCCTTAGCCAGGCTAAACCAGTTCAGCTCACAGAAACAACAGAGCCCCCTCCGCCACGCCCACCCGCCTCAGCCCACAGAAACACCACAGCACCCTCAGCCAGGCCCACTCGCCTCATCCCTCAGAAACGCCACAGCCCCCTCAGTGAGGCCCAACCACCTCAGCCCACAGAAACACTAGACTTCCCTCAGCCAGGCCCACCTGCCTCAGCCCCCAGAAACACTAGAGTCCCTTCAGCCAGGCCCAACGAGCTCAGCCCACAGAAACACCAGAGTCCCCTCAGCCAGGCCCACCCGCCTCATCCCACAGATACACCAGAGTCCCCTCAGCCGGACGCAATCAGCTCAGCCCACAGAAACACCACAGCCCCCTCAGCCAGGCCCAATCAGCTGAGCCCACAGACACACCAGAGTCCCCTCAGCCAGGCCCACCTGCCTCATCCCACAGAAATACCAGGGTCCACTCAGCCAGGCCTACCCGCCTCAGCCCACAGAAACACCAGATTTCCCTCAGCCAGGCCCAACGAGCTGAGCCCACAGAAACACCAGTCCCCTCAGCAGTCCCAACCGCCTCAGCCCACAAAAACACAAAAGCCCCCTCAACCAGGCCCACCTGCCTCAACCCACAGGAACACCAGAGCCCACTCAGCCTGTTCACTTCCTACTTTACAGTCTCCTTCAGGGCTGTCAGACTAGGAACATTTTATCTCCACTTCCACAGCCCTCGCGTCTCGGGGCTATATGTCCACTCACTCATAGGGACGTTGTGGGAAACCCTTTCCTTCTCCTCCGGGCCCCTCAATGGCAACTGTGAGAGAACTTTTTTCCAGACCTAAGAGAAAGGCCAGGTTTTGTTTCCCATGAGGCTGCAGTGGCTTTTATCACACAGAAGTATGAGATGGTCTGTGGTCTCAGCCCCTAAGCAGACACTGGGACTCTGGGAGCAAATGAGAGGCTCAGTCCAGGACCATGGGCTGCACCCCTTTGGCGGCCCTTCTGGTTTTAACCCTACCTTTGGCCTATCCCTCTGTTTTTTCCTTTTTTTAAAATAAAATCTATATTTGGTTTTCAGTTGTTTATTTGTTGTTAGAACCACAAATAATCTGTGAAGTGAGACATGTAAAAATAATTGAATATATAATTTTAAAATTCATTAAAATATAAACCTAGCCTAAATCATGTGCAAAAGTCTTGAAAACCCAAGGTACCTTTGCAAATCTGACCAGAGAGCTTTTAGAGAAGTTTAAAGAAAATATTTAATAACTTACAGTTGACAATGGCAATGTTTATTCCTCTGGCAACATTTCCCAGCTTTTCTCCCATGAGCCTGAAATGGAGCTAAGCATTAGTCAAGTACCAAGAGGCATGCAACTCTCCCCGCTCCACGAAGTCTTCGCCTGACCAAATGTCAGTCTCATCTGCTGTCCCCCACCTTTTCCTTGAAGGTCTGCACTGGCCTTGGTGCAGCTCCTGAGAACACCACCCCCATGCTTACCCACACACATCTACTCCCAATGTCTACAGACTCAGTCCCTCAGGGGACCTGGAATCTCAGGGCACCTGGACACTGCATTTAATCTTATAATTTAGACAAATGGCTAGGGTGAAGAAAAACCAACATTTATTTAGCTCAGACTCTTCACAGATGTACTTTTTTGTTAATTTATTATCTATTTATTGATTGAGGCAGGGTCTCACTCTGTCATCCAGACTGGAGTGCAGTTGTGCAATCTTGGCTCACTGCAACCTCTGTCTCTCAGGCTCAAACAATCCTTCCATCTCAGTCTCCCAAGTAGCTGGAACTACAAGCGTGCACCACTATAACTGGCTACTTTAAAAAATTTTTTTTGTAGAGATGGAGTTTTGCCATGCAGCTAAGGGCGGGTCTTGAACTCTTGGGCTCAAGTGATCTGCCCGCTTCAGCCTCCCAAAGCACTGGGATTATAGACATGAGCCACTGTGCCCCGCCATGTCACTTAATTTTTAACCTTTAAATTGGAGAATATGAAATGCCAAATTCAAGAGGATTGTGCCCTAAAATCAGGAAGACTAAATGACTTTCCTGGAGATGGTAATTATTGCTGAAGATCACAGAAATTGTGTGTGTGCATGTTGTACATGTGCATGTTCCCATTGTCAAGTGTCAAAATCAATGACGTTAGCTTTATGAAAAGAATTTGGAAGCCTTCCTCCTTTCTCCATGCTTTGGAATAGTGAACACAAAACTTTAATATTCTGTTTTGACACCTTTACCTAAACTCCCCTATGAGTTTTCTAGGCTTAGTGCTTTTTGACAATTTTAGAGAATATTCCATAATAACTTGAAGCAGAAAGAACTTTCTGATAATAGAAAATTGGCTAATCTAAACCAACTCTCTAATAGAGAAAAATAGAAAACATGAGGCAAGTTTTATTGTTGCTGTTGTTGTTAAAGATCTGGTTGTATACATTAGAGACCAAATAAGGTAGTAAAGAATTTCCCAGGCCAAGATCTGGGAGAAGACTAAATTTCATGTTGGTAAGTCCAGCATTTAAAACTACTTTTAACCAAGGAGAATTTTCTGATTCCAGAAAAGGTGTGTAAGGATGTGAACAGCTCTTCTGACAACCATGTGAGCCAAGGGAACAGAAGTTGGAAGCCAAGGTCAGGGCCATGTTAAATCTCCCACATCTTATTTGGGCTGAGGTCACAAAGGGTTGAATCCTGAAAGTGAGAGCAAACCAGAAATAAATCAGAACTTGTATAAACTTCAGCCTAGTTTTTAGTCAACTAGGTGGACCAGAAAATCTTTAACACTTATTCAGGTCATCCTGTTCTGCTAAAGGTTCCAGGTCCCTGGGAGAAGCAAAGACAATTCCTCAGAAGAAGATATCATCCCATGCCTCAATTTTTCTAAAAAAACAGGTGCAAGATCATATGAAACCTGACATGTGAGGAAAGAAGCCAATGCACACAAGAGCCAATGGAACCAGCAGAAAACAGTAGATAACAGTGACAGACTCACAGGCACTCTAAATGGTTGTATACATTAGAGACCAAATAAGGTCTAAATGCTTAAATTAGAGACGAAATGCTAGAGTTATCCAACTCAGACTTTAACTATAATGTATTCAAAAACATGGTTGATAAAATTAAAAATTTCAGAACTGAAAAGTACCAAAACTGACATGCTGATTTAAAAAAGAACCAGAATAAATTTCTAAAACTAAGATAATATAGTAACCTAAAATCAGTAGTGAATGAATGGGTTTGACAGCAGATTAGGCACAGTGGAAGAGAGAATCAGTGACTGGAAAACATCTCTGACCATGATAAAGAGAAGAGAGATAAACAAATGGAAAATACAAAATAGATTGTAGGCTATAGAGAATATAGTAGTGATAAGGTCTAACATATGTTTCATTAAGAATCTCAGAAGAAGAGGAGAAAGTGAATGGGCAGAAGATACAAGAGCAGATAATTTGTTAAATTTGATGAAGGACTTCAATAACTACATATTTAAGAAACTCAAAAAAACTCTAAAGAAGATAAAACAACAAAAGACACACTGGGGTACAAATGTTGAAAACCAAAGACAAGGAATCTCAAAGGTTACAGGGATGAGGGGAATAGGCAGTTACTTTCACAGTAGCAACAATAAGACTGTCAGCTGACTTCTCAAAAGGAAAATATAGAACCTAGAAGACAGTGGAATAGTACCTTGAATGTGCTGAAATAAAATAATGGCCAACACAGCCTGCAAAAGTATTTTTCAGGAACAAAGATGAAATAAAGATATTTCAAAGAAACATAAACTGGAAGAATTCACCATCAGCAGAACATGCAGCAGCGTTTGCTCTGTGTCTTTTGCTGTAATAAATCTTACCTATAAGTGTAACATGTTATTGGGTCTTAGGAGTTTTTCTAGAGTATCACCGAATTTGAGGCTAGTTGTGAGAATCCTTCTGCAAAAAAACACTCAACAGAAATGTAGGTACATGTGCACCAAGAGACATAAACAGTACTGGGCATAATAACCCCAAACTGGGGAAGACTCAAATGTCATTTAACCATAGAGTGGATAACTGTAACATATTTACGCAATGCAATACGAGACAGCAATGAACATCTAAGAACAATAGCTACATCCAACAAGAAGGATAAATCTCAGACACAAAAGAGTATTTGGTTTACGATTCCATTTATACAAAGTCCAAAACAGACAACATTAAACAAATGTTTAATTAAATAACAGTATTTTGTAATGCATGTTTAGGCAGTAAAACTACCAAGCGAAGTGAGGAAATTAATCGACATAAAAAAAATCCAGGTTACCATTGGGCAGGAAGGAAAGAGGAAGTTGCATTTGGGAAGGGGTACACAGAGGGCTTATGGAGAGATAAGTGATAGTCTACTTCTTAGCCAGGATGGTGGTTACACAAGTGTTCACATTATCATAATTTATTACAAAATGATATATTCATCATGTTATTCATTGCAGCATTATTGGTAATACCAAAATATATCAAACATCAGAAATGCCTATCAGTGCAGAACTAGTTGAATAAACTATGACACATCCATGCTATGGAATACCACATATCAATAAAGGAAATGAGGAAAAGCCTTATGTACTGATATGGAATAATCTCTTAACTGTTAAGTGAAGAAAGCCAAAGTCAAAACTGTGTATAGAGTTTACCACCTTTTATGTAAGAAAGGATATATATGTGTGTGTACATATGAGTGTATATGTATATACATGTGTATATACACATATATGTGCACATATTCATACACACATATACATATATTCACAGGTATACATGCACATATATACATGTATACAAAACATACATAGATATGTATTAATTATATATATATATAGCTTATTTTTTTCCATTAAAAAATACTGGAAGAATAAATCAAAAACGAATTTAAAAATTAATGGAGATGGGAACAGGAGGTGGGGAGAAAAGGTGGAGAATACAGGGAAGATTTCTCTGAGCCTCCTTTTTTGGAACTGTAATGTTCAAACATAATGCTGATTTCTGAACAACATAAATATATATACAAAAATTAAATGAAACCCAAAGAAAAAGAGAAAAACCTAGCATTGAAAGCAAATGGAAATTAATCCAATGTAAAATAACTACAGGGAAAGTAATTATTTCATATGACTGTGGCCATTGCTATGAGTTGAATGTTTGTCACCTCTCAAAGTCATGTGGAAATTTCATTGCTATTGCAACAATATTAAGAGGTGGGACATTTAGGAAGTGATTAGGCCATGACAACTCTGCCCTCCTGAATGGATTAATGCTGTTATCACAGGAGTGGGTGGGTTCCTTATAAAAGGACAACTTTGGCTGGGCATGGTGGCTCACACCTGTAATCCCAGCACTTTGGGAGGTTGAGGCAGGCGGATCACAAGGTCAAGAGATCAAGACCATCCTGGCCAACATGGTGAAACTCTGTCTCTACTAAAAATACAAAAATTAGCTGGGCATGGTGGTGCACGCCTGTAGTCCCAGCTACTCGGGAGGCTGAAGCAGGAGAACTGCTTGAACCCGGGAGGCAGAGGTTGCAGTGAGCCGAGATGGCGCCACTGTACTCCAGCCTGGTGACAGAGAGAGACTCTGTTTCAAAAAAAAAAAAAAAGACAACTTCAATCCCCTTTTGTCTCTCTCTCTCTGTCTGCTGGAGCTGGGACACCCTTCTACTTCTCCTACTTTGAACATGAGAACTCCAGGCTCTCCAGCCTTTAGACTCCAAGACTGACACCAGCAGACCCCCCATCTCCTATTGATTTTCAAACTGAGAATTACACCATCTGCCTCTCTGGTTCTGAGGCTTTGGTACTTGGACTCAGCCATGTTACCAGCATCCCAGGGTCTCCAACTTGCAGATGGCCTGTCATGGGACCTCTTGGCCTCCATAATTGCATAAGCCAATTTCCCTAATAAATAAATCCACTCTTTCCTTTCTCTTCCTACCTCCCACCGCCATTGGCTCTGTGTCTCTGGAGAGCCTTGATTAATATAGACATCTGACTTTTTATACCCTTAATAAAATATTTTTAAACCTGTAAGGAACTGCAAACAACATTTTTTAACTTCGCTCAGTAGTTGTATTGTTAGTAGTCCTGGTATTGTAATTTGAAGGCAAAGGTTAATAGTACTAGGAACCAAGATTCTCAGTGTAAAGGAAGAGTTAAAATGTAAAATCAAAGAACTTAAGGGGGTAAGACTCCTGCACTGTTGAATTTGAATTGTAAATGCTAATGTAAATTTATGATTTAGAAACAAATGCATTGCTTGGTTCTGTCCACTAAAAGTGGCCATGGGTGTCTAGGTCTCAGTTTCTAAATACCATGTCCCATTAAGGAACTGTCCTTTTAGAGAAATGGCTGATTTCAGTCTGAACAAAGACAGACTCGGCTGTGCTATAAATCAAGGAAGCACAAAAAAAAAAAAAAAAAAAAAAGGGCCACTCAAGAAGAAACAGATAACTTAAGTAGTGCTGTACTTATTACATCAATTAAATTTGCAGTTAAAAACCTCAAAATAAACCCTTCCAGGCCAGGATGACTTTGTTGGGAAATCACACCAAATATTTAACGAAGAAATAGTATCAATCCTATATGGATTTTCCCAAAATATTGAAGAAGTGTGAAATATGGACTGCAAACAGAAACAACACCTGCTTTAATCCAGGAGGGTGAGGATCATAAAATAAAACTAAGAAACTATCAGCTGAATTTTCATATTCCCATGACTTTGAAGGACTTTGCCACATATTCAAAGTAAAGTAGTCTAACTTTGCTTTTTAAAGTAGTCTAACTTTGTTCAGAGCCCACCTGGCCCTGAACACCCCTGAGGCTCCCATGCCCCTACGTCCCCCACACGCCTTTCACTGCATCACTACTGATCCCTACTCAGATCCCAGAGTAGTTGTCTACCATCACCCACAGAACCCTCAGGGCTGTGCTCACTTCAGATTTAAATCCTAAGTATAACTGCAGTCAAATGAAACAGTAAAACCATTCAACACCGGACACATACAGCCATTAGAGACAATCAGCTCCTTCCCTGGTGAATACAGCAGAGCTTTCTCATTTCCACTTGGATGCTCTCAGCCTTTTGCCCGAGACCAACGACATATGGTTCTCTCCTATGGGCAGAACTGCTGCTTGGTCAGCCTCAGGGAAGGTGGAAGAATCAGTAGGATAGCTTTATTTTCCTTCTAAACACTGGTACTTACAGGTCATCCTCAAAGCAGATTTTGGCGTACTTGTTTATGCCACCTCCACTGAGTAACCTGTAGGCATAGGTGTCAGATGGGCAGGGAGTCCAGTGGTCACATTTTTGCCTTTTGGGGACTGGGGCTGTAATGAATAAGAAAGTATATAGCCGTTAACATCCCACAGTAATTTGCAGATGCACCTGCTGCTTGGTGGAGAGCACCAGCACTTCATACCAGAAACTCCAAGCAGCAGTGGGAAAACCTGAGGGGAAGGGTTTCCAGACTTCACTGAGAATTCCCCTAAAGACACAAAGCTCAATGAATCTGATTTTATTTTAAAGTGACAAATAAGCAAAGAGAGAGAGGGATACTGAGTAGCGTAAAAATTTCAAAAGGGCTGGGAATCACTGCCCATGGCTGCCCATTGTGACGTTCTTGGTGGGCAATGTAATTTGCAGTACAATAAAAGAAAGATTACAGGGGTCTAAGAGAGCTGCTGAGCAAAGACAGCCCTCTGTAGAGCATCTATAAAGCGTCCGCATCTACACAGCCTTAGACACCTTAAACACACACACATCACACAACATGCCACAGACACTATAAACACACACACCATACATAGCATACAACACATCACATACTCAACACACTGACACACACACCACACATGCATACACACACACCACATGATGTATCACACACACACACACCCCACACCATACACAGCACACATTCACACACATCATGCAACATACTGCACATCTCACACACACACCATGTACTCACCACACACATATGCACACCATACCATATAGATACACACACACTGTACATGTACACACACACATCACACCACTCCCACACACATTCCCCCCAACACACACATCACACACAGACACACACACACTCTATACCACATACACCTGACCACCACAGCTGACCCACTCTCTTTCACTTGAGTGTGAGGAACTGAGCCTTTTGCCCAGGATGCTATGATGTCAGATCCTGGCATCAGCATCCTTATTTCACAGTTGTCAGCAATTTGGGAGGATTGAGGGACCTGAGGCTGGAATGCGAGGAGTCCACCTGGCCCCGAACACCCTTGAGGCTCCCATGTCCCAACAGCCCCCACACATCTTTCACTGCGTCACTACTGATCCCACTCAGATCCCAGAGTAGTTGTCTATCATCACCCACAGAACCCACAGGGCTGTGCTCACTTCAGATTTAAATCCTAAGTCTGCAGAAAGGAATTCAGAAAGCACTCTCTCACCTTAAGTTTGAGTAGAGACGTGGCTCTATTTTATGAATTACTGTACTCTTAGCACCTTAAACTAAGAAGTATAGTCAGCAAAATGGTAGATTATACATAAAAGATCACAAGTAAAGAATCAAAGTATACCACTATAGAAAACCATATAATCAGAAACAAAGACAGTAAGACAGGAAGAAAGGAAAAAAGGATCTACAAAACAACCAGGAAACAATGAACAAAATGGAAGCAGTAAAGCCTTATCTATCAATAATTACCTCAAATGTAAATGAATTAAATTCTCAAAAGATATAGATTAGCTTGATGGATTTAAACACAAACACAAAAACAAGACCCAACTATATGTTGCCTATAGGAGACTCACTTCACCTTTAAAAAATGTATAGATTGAAAATGAAAGGATGGAAAAAATATTTCATGCAAATGGAAACCAAAAGAGAGCAGGGATAGCTATATTTACATCAGTTTAAACAGACTTTAAGTCAAACTTTGAAAAAAGGCAAAGATGGTAATTATATGATAATAAAGGAGTGAATTCATCAAGAAGACATAATTGTGTGTGTGTGTGTGTGTGTGTATATATATATATATATATATATATGCACCAAACATCAGAGCACCTAAATGCAAAAATTAAGAGATCTGAAGGCAGAGATAAACTGTAATACAATAATAGTAGTGGATGTCAATATCCCATTTTCAACAATAGGCCAGGCAGAAAATTATTTAAAAATTAAATTTTGTCTTAGTCTGTTCAGGCTGTTTTAAAAAAAATACCTTAGGCTAGGTAATTTGTAAATAATACAAATTTATTTCTTAAACTTCTTGTTGTTTTTGAGATGGAGTCTCACTCTGTTGCCTAGGCTGGAGTGTGGTGGCATGATCTTGGCTCACTGCAACCTCTGCCTCTCAGGTTCAAGTGATTCTCCTGCCTCACCCTCCCAAGTAGCTGGGACTACAGGCATGCACCACCACATCTGGCTAATTTTTGTCTTTTTAGTAGAGATGGGGTTTTGCCATGTTGGCCAGGCTGGTCTTGAACTCCTGACCTCAGGTGATCTACCCACCTCAGCCTCCCAAAGTGCTGGGATTACAGATGTGAGCCACCATGCCTGGCCTATTTCTTAAACTTCTAGAGGCCGGGAAATCCAAGGTCAGGGTGCTAGCAGATACAATGTCTGATGAGGGCCCATTTTTCATAGATTGCACCTTGTTGCTGTGTCCTGACATGGTGGAAAGGGGCAAACATGCCCCCTTCAATCTCTTTTATAAGGGTGTTAATACCATTCATAGGGGCTCTAATCCCATTCATAAGTCTTCATGTCTTACTTTCCACAAGACCCTACCTCTTAATACTATCAGATGAGTGATGAGGTTTCAACATATAAATACTGATGGGACATCAACACTCAGCATAGGAGACTTGAATTGCTCTTTACACCAAATGCATCTAATAGACATATACAGAGCATTCCATTCAGCAGCAACAAAATATCCATTATTCTCAAGCACACATGGAATGCCTTCCAGGACAGACCATATATTAGGTCACAAAACAAAGCTTAACAAACATAAGAAGATTGAAATAGCATCAAGTATCTTTTCCTACTACCATGGCATGAAACTAGAAATCAATAATAGGAGTACATTAGGCCGTTAGCCCATTGCTATAAAGAAATACCTGAGACTGAGTAATTTATAAAGAAAAGAGATTTAGGGGGGGCGGAGCAAGATGGCCGAATAGGAGCAGCTCCAGTCTCCAACTCCCAGCGCAAGCGACACAGAAGACCGGTGATTTCTGCATTTTCAACTGAGGTACTGGGTTCATCTCACTGGGGAGTGCCGGACGATCGGTGCTGGTCAGCTGCTGCAGCCCGACCAGCGAGAGCTGAAGCAGGGCAAGGCATTGCCTCACCTGGGAAGCGCAAGGGGGAAGGGAGTCCCTTTTCCTAGCCAGGGGAACTGAGACACACAACACCTGGAAAATCGGGTAACTCCCACCCCAATACTGCGCTTTAAGCAAACAGGCACACCAGGAGATCATATCCCACACCTGGCCGGGAGGGTCCCACACCCAGGGAGCCTCCCTCATTGCTAGCGCAGCAGTCTGTGATCTACCGGCAACGCAGCAGCGAGGCTGGGGGAGGGGCGCCCGCCATTGCTGAGGCTTAAGTAGGTAAACAAAGCTGCTGGGAAGCTCGAACTGGGTGGAGCTCACAGCAGCTCAAGGAAACCTGCCTGTCTCTGTAGACTCCACCTCTGGGGACAGGGCACAGTAAACTAAACAAACGCAGCAGACACCTCTGCAGACGCAAACGACTCTGTCTGACAGCTTTGAAGAGAGCAGTGGATCTCCCAACACGGAGGTTGAGATCTGAGAAGGGACAGACTCCCTGCTCAAGTGGGTCCCTGACCCCTGAGTAGCCTAACTGGGAGACATCCCCCACTAGGGGCAGTCTGACACCCCACACCTCACAGGGAGGAGTACACCCCTGAGAGGAAGCTTCCAAAGCAAGAATCAGACAGGTACACTCGCTGTTCAGAAATATTCTATCTTCTGCAGCCTCTGCTGCTGATACCCAGGCAAACAGGGTCTGGAGTGGACCTCAAGCAATCTCCAACAGACCTACAGCTGAGGGTCCTGACTGTTAGAAGGAAAACTATCAAACAGGAAGGACACCTACACCAAAACCCCATCAGTACATCACCATCATCAAAGACCAGAGGCAGATAAAACCACAAAGATGGGGAAAAAGCAGGGCAGAAAAGCTGGAAATTCAAAAAATAAGAGCACATCTCCCCCGGCAAAGGAGCGCAGCTCATCGCCAGCAACGGATCAAAGCTGGACGGAGAATGACTTTGACGAGATGAGAGAAGAAGGCTTCAGTCCATCAAATTTCTCAGAGCTAAAGGAGGAATTACGTACCCAGCGCAAAGAAACTAAAAATCTTGAAAAAAAAGTGGAAGAATTGATGGCTAGAGTAATTAATGCAGAGAAGGTCCTAAACGAAATGAAAGAGATGAAAACCATGACACGAGAAATACGTGACAAATGCACAAGCTTCAGTAACCGACTCGATCAACTGGAAGAAAGAGTATCAGCGATGGAGGATCAAATGAATGAAATGAAGCGAGAAGAGAAACCAAAAGAAAAAAGAAGAAAAAGAAATGAACAAAGCCTGCAAGAAGTATGGGATTATGTAAAAAGACCAAATCTACGTCTGATTGGGGTGCCTGAAAGTGAGGGGGAAAATGGAACCAACTTGGAAAACACTCTTCAGGATATCATCCAGGAGAACTTCCCCAACCTAGTAGGGCAGGCCAACATTCAAATCCAGGAAATACAGAGAACGCCACAAAGATACTCCTCGAGAAGAGCAACTCCAAGACACATAATTGCCAGATTCACCAAAGTTGAAATGAAGGAAAAAATCTTAAGGGCAGCCAGAGAGAAAGGTCGGGTTACCCACAAAGGGAAGCCCATCAGACTCACAGCAGATCTCTCGGCAGAAACTCTACAAGCCAGAAGAGAGTGGGGGCCAATATTCAACATTCTTAAAGAAAAGAATTTTAAACCCAGAATTTCATATCCAGCCAAACTAAGTTTCATAAGTGAAGGAGAAAATAAAATCCTTTACAGATAAGCAAATGCTTAAAGATTTTGTCACCACTAGGCCTGCCTTACAAGAGACCCTGAAGGAAGCACTCAACATGGAAAGGAACAACCGGTACCAGCCATTGCAAAAACATGCCAAAATGTAAAGACCATCGAGGCTAGGAAGAAACTGCATCAACTAACGAGCAAAATAACCAGTTAATATCATAATGGCAGGATCAAGTTCACACATAACAATCTTAACCTTAAATGTAAATGGACTAAATGCTCCAATTAAAAGACACAGACTGGCAAACTGGATAGAGTCAAGACCCATCAGTCTGCTGTATTCAGGAGACCCATCTCACACGCAGAGACATACATAGGCTCAAAATAAAGGGATGGAGGAAGATTTACCAAGCAAATGGAGAACAAAAAAAAGCAGGGGTTGCAATACTAGTCTCTGATAAAACAGACTTTAAACCATCAAAGATCAAAAGAGACAAAGAAGGCCATTACATAATGGTAAAGGGATCAATTCAACAGGAAGAGCTAACTATCCTAAATATATATGCACCCAATACAGGAGCACCCAGATTCATAAAGCAAGTCCTTAGAGACTTACAAAGAGACTTAGACTCCCACACAATAATAATGGGAGACTTCAACACTCCACTGTCAACATTAGACAGATCAACGAGACAGAAAGTTAACAAGGATATCCAGGAATTGAACTCATCTCTGCAGGAAGCAGACCTAATAGACATCTATAGAACTCTCCACCCCAAATCAACAGAATATACATTCTTCTCAGCACCACATCATACTTACTCCAAAATTGACCACGTAATTGGAAGTAAAGCACTCCTCAGCAAATGTACAAGAACAGAAATTATAACAAACTGTCTCTCAGACCACAGTGCAATCAAACTAGAACTCAGGACTAAGAAACTCAATCAAAACCGCTCAACTACATGGAAACTGAACAACCTGCTCCTGAATGACTACTGGGTACATAACGAAATGAAGGCAGAAATAAAGATGTTCTTTGAAACCAACGAGAACAAAGATACAACATACCAGAATCTCTGGGACACATTTAAAGCAGTGTGTAGAGGGAAATTTATAGCACTAAATGCCCACAAGAGAAAGCAGGAAAGATCTAAAATTGACACTCTAACATCGCAATTAAAAGAACTAGAGAAGCAAGAGCAAACACATTCGAAAGCTAGCAGAAGGCAAGAAATAACTAAGATCAGAGCAGAACTGAAGGAGATAGAGACACAAAAAACTCTCCAAAAAATCAATGAATACAGGAGTTGGTTTTTTGAAAAGATCAACAAAATTGACAGACCACTAGCCAGACTAATAAAGAAGAAAACAGAGAAGAATCAAATCGACGCAATTAAAAATGATAAAGGGGATATCACCACCGACCCCACAGAAATACAAACTACCATCAGAGAATACTATAAACACCTCTACGCAAATAAACTGGAAAATCTAGAAGAAATGGATAATTTCCTGGACACTTACACTCTTCCAAGACTAAACCAGGAAGAAGTTGAATCCCTGAATAGACCAATAGCAGGCTCTGAAATTGAGGCAATAATTAATAGCCTACCAACCAAAAAAAGTCCAGGACCAGATGGATTCACAGCTGAATTCTACCAGAGGTACAAGGAGGAGTTGGTACCATTCCTTCTGAAACTATTCCAATCAATAGAAAAAGAGGGAATCCTCCCTAACTCATTTTATGAGGCCAACATCATCCTGATACCAAAGCCTGGCAGAGACACAACAAAAAAAGAGAATTTTAGACCAATATCCCTGATGAACATCGATGCAAAAATCCTCAATAAAATACTGGCAAACCGGATTCAGCAACACATCAAAAAGCTTATCCACCATGATCAAGTGGGCTTCATCCCTGGGATGCAAGGCTGGTTCAACATTCGCAAATCAATAAACATAATCCAGCATATAAACAGAACCAAAGACAAGAACCACATGATTATCTCAATTGATGCAGAAAAGGCTTTTGGCAAAATTCAACAGCCCTTCATGCTAAAAACGCTCAATAAATTCGGTATTGATGGAACGTACCTCAAAATAAAAAGAGCTATTTATCACAAACCCACAGCCAATATCATACTGAATGGGCAAAAACTGGAAAAATTCCCTTTGAAAACTGGCACAAGACAGGGATGCCCTCTCTCACCACTCCTATTCAACATAGTATTGGAAGTTCTGGCTAGGGCAATCAGGCAAGAGAAAGAAATCAAGGGTATTCAGTTAGGAAAAGAAGAAGTCAAATTGTCCCTCTTTGCAGATGACATGATTGTATATTTAGAAAACCCCATTGTCTCAGCCCAAAATCTCCTTAAGCTGATAAGCAACTTCAGCAAAGTCTCAGGATACAAAATTAATGTGCAAAAATCACAAGCATTCTTATACACTAGTAACAGACAAACAGAGAGCCAAATCATGAATGAACTTCCATTCACAATTGCTTCAAAGAGAATCAAATACCTAGGAATCCAACTTACAAGGGATGTAAAGGACCTCTTCAAGGAGAACTACAAACCACTGCTCAGTGAAATAAAAGAGGACACAAACAAATGGAAGAACATACCATGCTCATGGATAGGAAGAATCAATATCGTGAAAATGGCCATACTGCCCAAGGTAATTTATAGATTCAATGCCATCCCCATCAAGCTACCAATGAGTTTCTTCACAGAATTGGAAAAAACTGCTTTAAAGTTCATATGGAACCAAAAAAGAGCCCGCATCTCCAAGACAATCCTAAGTCAAAAGAACAAAGCTGGAGGCATCACGCTACCTGACTTCAAACTATACTACAAGGCTACAGTAACCAAAACAGCATGGTACTGGTACCAAAACAGAGATATAGACCAATGGAACAGAACAGAGTCCTCAGAAATAATACCACACATCTACAGCCATTTGATCTTTGACAAACCTGAGAGAAACAAGAAATGGGGAAAGGATTCCCTATTTAATAAATGGTGCTGGGAAAATTGGCTAGCCATAAGTAGAAAGCTGAAATTGGATCCTTTCCTTACTCCTTATACGAAAATTAATTCAAGATGGATTAGAGACTTAAATGTTAGACCTAATACCATAAAAATCCTAGAGGAAAATCTAGGTAGTACCATTCAGGACATAGGCATGGGCAAAGACTTCATGTCTAAAACACCAAAAGCAACGGCAGCAAAAGCCAAAATTGACAAATGGGATCTCATTAAACTAAAGAGCTTCTGCACAGCAAAAGAAACTACCATCAGAGTGAACAGGCAACCTACAGAATGGGAGAAAATTTTTGCAATCTACTCATCTGACAAAGGGCTAATATCCAGAACCTACAAAGAACTCCAACAAATTTACAAGAAAAAAACAAACAACCCCATCAAAAAGTGGGCAAAGGATATGAATAGACATTTCTCAAAAGAAGACATTCATACAGCCAACAAACACATGAAAAAATGCTCATCATCACTGGCCATCAGAGAAATGCAAATCAAAACCACAATGAGATACCATCTCACACCAGTTAGAATGGCGATCATTCAAAAGTCAGGAAACAACAGGTGCTGGAGAGGATGTGGAGAAATAGGAACACTTTTACACTGTTGGTGGGATTGTAAACTAGTTCAACCATTATGGAAAACAGTATGGCGATTCCTCAAGGATCTAGAACTAGATGTACCATATGACCCAGCCATCCCATTACTGGGTATATACCCAAAGGATTATAAATTATGCTGCTATAAAGACACATGCACACGTATGTTTATTGCAGCACTATTCACAATAGCAAAGACTTGGAATCAACCCAAATGTCCATCAGTGACAGATTGGATTAAGAAAATGTGGCACATATACACCATGGAATACTATGCAGCCATAAAAAAGGATGAGTTTGAGTCCTTTGTAGGGACTTGGATGCAGCTGGAATCCATCATTCTTAGCAAACTATCACAAGAACAGAAAACCAAACACCGCATGTTCTCACTCATAGGTGGGAACTGAACAATGAGATCACTCGGACTCAGGAAGGGGAACATCACACACCGGGGCCTATCATGGGGAGGGGGGGGGGAGGGATTGCATTGGGAGTTATACCTGATGTAAATGACGAGTTGATGGGTGCAGCACAGCAACATGGCACAAGTATACATATGTAACAAACCTGCACGTTATGCACATGTACCCTACAACTTAAAGTATAATAATAATAAATAAATTTAAAAAAAAAAAAAAAGAAAAGAGATTTAATTGGCTCATGGTTCTGCAGGTTGTACAGGAAGCATGGTGCTAGTATCTGCTTAGCTTCTGAGGAGGCCTCAGGAAACTTAAATCATGGTGGAAGGCAAAGTGGGAGCATGGCCAGAGCAGGAGCAATAGAGAATGAGGGTGGGAAGGAGGTGCCACACACTTTTAAACAACCGAATCCCATGAAAATTCACTATCATGAGCACTGCATCAAGGGGATGGTGCTAAACCATTCATGAGGCATCCACTCTTATGATCCAAACACCTCCCACCATGCCCCACCTCCAACAACAGGGATTAAAATTTGACATGAGATTTGTTGGGGACATAAATCCAAATCATATCATTTTGCCCCTGGTCCCCCAAACATCTTATCCTTCTCACATTGCAAAATACAATTATGCCTTCTCAATAGTCCCCCAAAGTCCAAAATCATTCCAGCATTAACTCAAAAGTCCAAAATCCCAAGTCTCATCTGAGATAAGGCAAATCTCTTCCACCTACAAGCCTGTAAAAATCAAAAATAAGTTATTTACTTCCAAGACACAATGGAGGTACAAGCATTGGGTAAAATATTCCCATCTTAAAAGGGAAAAATCAGCCAAAAGAAAGAGGCTACAGGCCCCACACGAGTCCAAAACCCAGCAGGGCAGTTATTAAATCTTAAAGCTCCAAAACAATCTCCTTTTACTCCATGTCTCACATCCAGGGTACACTGGTGTGACGGGTGGACTCTCAAGGCCTTGGGCAACTAGTCCCACCCCAGTGGCTTTGCAAGGCTCAGTCCCTGAGGCTGCTCTCACAAACTGGCATTAGGTTTCTGTGGCTTTTCCATGCTGAGGGTGCAAGCTGCCAGGATCTGCCACTCTGGGGTCTGGAGGGCGGTGGCCCTCTTCCCACAGCTCCACTAGGCAGTGCTCCAGTGGGAACTAGTGTGGGGGCTCAAACCCCACATTTCTCCTTTGCACCGTTCTAGTAGAGGTTCTGCCCCTGCAGCGGCTTCTGCTTGAGCACTCAGGATTTCCCATATATTCTCTGAAATCTAGGTGGAGGCTCCCAAGGATTAACTCTTGCATTCTGTGCACCTGCAGCCTTAATATCATGTGAACGCCCCCCAGGCTTATTGCCTGAACCCTCTGAAGCAGCCGCTTCAGCCGTACCTGGGCCCCTTTGAGCTATGGCTGAAACAAGAGCTGCTGAGATGCAGGGAACAGCAGGTTAGTGGGGCCCTGGGGCTGACCCATGAAACCATGCTGTATTCTTTTTTTTTTTTTTTGAGACGGAGTCTCGCTCTGTCGCCCAGGCTGGAGTGCAGTGGCCGGATCTCAGCTCACTGCAAGCTCCGCCTCCCGGGTTCACGCCATTCTCCTGCCTCAGCCTCCCGAGTAGCTGGGACTACAGGCGCCCGTCACAGCGCCCGGCTAGTTTTTTGTATTTTTTAGTAGAGACGGGGTTTCACCGGGTTAGCCAGGATGGTCTCGATCTCCTGACCTCGTGATCCACACGTCTCGGCCTCCCAAAGTGCTGGGATTACAGGCTTGAGCCACCGCGCCCGGCCCATGCTGTATTCTTAAACTTCTGGGCCTGTGTGAAAAGAGAGGCTGCTGCAAAGGTCTTTGAAATGCCTTTGGGGCCTTTTTCCCATTGTCTTGGCTAATAGCACTAGGTTTCTTTTTACTTATGCAAATTTCTGCAGCCTGCTTGAATTCCTCCTGTGAAAATAGGCTTTTCTCTTTTGCCACATGGCCAGGCTGCACATTTTCTGAACTTTTATGCTCTGCTTCCCCTTTAAATATAAGTTCCAACTTTAGGTCACTTCTTTGCTTACACTTATGAGCACAGGTTACTAGAAGCAGCCAGGCCATATCTTAAATGATTTGCTGCTTAGAAATTTATTCCATCAGATACCCTAAATCATCAGTCTCAAGTTCAGAGTTCCACAGATCCCTAGGTCAGGGGCACAATGCAGCCAAGCTCTTTGCTAAGGCATAATAAAAGTGACCTTTGCTCCATTTCCCAATAAGTTCCTCATTTCCATCTGAGACTTCTTCAACCTGGCCTTCACCATCCACCTCATTATCAGCATTTTGGTCACAACCATTCAACTAGTCTCTAGGAAGTTCCAAACTTTCGCTCATCTTCTTGTCTTCTGAGCCTCCAAAGTTTTCCAATCTCTGCCTGTTTCCCAGTTCCAAAGTTGCTTCCTCATTTTCATATATCTTTATAGCAATGCTCCACTCCTATGTACCAATGTTCTGTATTAGTCCATTCTTGCACTGCTATAAAGAAATATCTGAGACTGGGTAATTTAGAAAGAAAAGGGTTTTAATTGGCTCACAGTTCCACAGGCTGTACAGGAAGTATAATGCTAGCATCTTCTCAGCTTCTGGGGAGACCCCAGGAAACTTATAATCATGGCAGAAGCAAAAGGGGTAGCAGGCATATCACATGGCCAGAGCAGAAGCAAGAGAGAGAAGAGGGAGGTACCACACATTTTTGAACAACCAGATCTCGTGAGAACTCACTCATTATCATGAGAACAGTACCAAGAAGATGGTGCTAAACCATTCATAAGAAATCCACTCCCAGGAGCCAATCACATTTCACCAGGCCCCATTTCCAACACTGAGGATTACAATTCAACATGAGATTTGGTGAGGACATGGATTCAAGCTAGATCAGAAAGTAATTTCAGAAAAATTCACAAATATATAGAAATCAAACAACATTGGCTTCTGAACAGCCAATGGATCAAAGAAGAAATTAAAAGGGAGATTAAAAACTATCTTGAGACAAAAAATAAAAAAAAAACCAGAAACACATCAAATCAAAACTTATGAGATACAGCAAAACAGTTCTAAGAGGAGTTTATAGTAATAAATGCGTACATTAAAAAAAGGTCTCACTTGCAGTGAACTGAGATCCGGCCACTGCACTCCAGCCTGGGCGACAGAGCGAGACTCCGTCTCCAAAAAAAAAAAAAAAAAAAAAAAAAAAGGTCTCACATAAACAACCTAAGGTTATACATCAAGAAACTAGAATATGAAGAACAAACTAAGCCCAAAGTTAGAAGGAAAAAAATGACAACAATCATAACAGAAGTACATGAAATGGAGCCTAGAAAAACAATAGAAAAGGTCATAAAAACAGACCTGGTTTTTTGAAAAGAGATAAAATTGACAAACCTTTAGCTAGACTAAGAAAAAAAGAAAGAGAAGACTCAAAATAAAATCAGTAATGAAAGAGCAGACATTGCCACTGATACCACAGAAACACTGAAGTATCATAAGAGACTATTGTGAACAATTATACACCAAAAAAAGGAATAGACCAATAAATGTAAGGAGACTAAGTCAGTAAAAAAAAGTCTTCATTAAAAAAAAAAAAAAAAAAAAATCCCAGGACCAGATGGCTTCATGGCTGAATTTTACCAACCAATTAAAGAACTAATACCAACCAATTTCAAACTCTTCCAAAAAACTGAAGAGGAGGGAATGCTTCCAAACTCACTTTATGAGGCCAGTATTACCCTGATACCAAAGCCAGACAAGGGCACTACAGGAAAATAAAAGTGTAGGTCAATATCCCGGATAACGTAGATGCCAAATTCCTCAACAAAATATGTATACTAGCAAATTGAATTCGACAAGACATTAAAAAAATCATTCACCATGTGTATTAGTCCATTCTTGCATTGCTATAAAGAAATGTCTAAGATTGTGTAATTTATAAAGAGGTTTAATTGGCTCATGGTCCTGCAAGCTTTACAGAAAGCTTGGTGCTGGCATCTGCTTAGCTTCTAGGGAGGCATCAGGAAGCTTACAATCACAATCATGGTGGAAGGTGAAGGGGAGCAGGCATGTCACATGGTGAAAGTAGGAGCAAGTGAGATAGAGTGGCAGGGGGAGGTGCCACACACTTTTAAATTACCAGATCTCACAAGAACTCACTATCACAAAGGCAGCACCAAGCTGTAAAGGATGCACCCTCATGATCCAAATACCTCCCCCTCCAGGCTCCACCTCCAGCATTGGGAATTACAATTCCAAATGAGATTTGGGCAGGGCCAAATATCCAAACTAAATCACCATGACCAAGAGGGACCTATCCTTGCAAGGACAGATGCAAGGATGATTCAACATACACAAATCAATAATGTGATATACCACATCAACAGAATGGACAAAAGCTGTATGATAATGTCATATGGTTTAGACAGAAAGTAGAAGAAAAGAATTTGACAAAATTGAAATCCTTTCATGATAATGTTCCTTAACACAATAAAGACCACATATGAAAAGCCCACAGTTAACATCATAATATCAACTCAAGTTAATGGAGAAAGGACAGTCCCTTCAATAAATGGTATTGGGAAAACTGGATCTCCATATGCAGAAGAATGAAATTAGATCCTCATCTCACACCACATAAAAAAGTCAACTCAAAATAAATTAACGACTTAAACATAAGACCTGAAAATATGAAATTACTAGATAAAATATAAGGGAAAAGCTCCATGATGTTGGTTTGGGCAATGATTTGAGGAATATGCCCTAAAAATACAGGCAACACAAGCAAAAATTGGCAACGGGAATTACATCAAACCAAAAAGTTTCTGCACAGCAAAGGAAACAATCAACGGAGTGAAGAGACAACCTACAAAATGGGGGAGAATATTTGCAAAGTGTAAATCTGGTAAGTGATTAATATTCAAAACATACAAGGAACCCAAAAAACCAATAACAAGAAAACAAATAAAAAACCTGATTGAAAAATGGGTAAAGAACTTGAATAAAGATTTTTCCAAATAAGACATACAAATAACTAAAATGTATATGAAAACATGTTCAATATTACTGACAATCAGGGCAATGCAAATGCATGATGAGATACCAGCTCACACCTGTTAGAATGGCTATTACTAATAACAGGAAAGATAATGAGTGTTGGTGAAGATGTGGAGCAAAGAAAACCCTATACGCTACTGGTGGGAACATAGGTTAGTATAACCATTATGGAAAAACAGTATGGAGATTCCTCAAATAATTAAAAGTAGAATATATGATTCAGCAATCTCACATCTGAGCATACATCCAAAGGATATGAAATCAGTATGTCAAACAGAGATCTGCACTCCCAGGTTCACTGTAGCATTATTCACAAGAGCCAAATACGGAATCAACCTACGTGCCCATCGATGAATGAATGAATAAGGAAAATGTGGTATAATAGAGTGCACGATAGAATACTATTCAGCCTAAAAGAGAAGGAAATCCTGCCATTTGTGACAACGTAGATGAATGTGGAGGACATTATGCTAAGAGAAACAACACACCCACAGAAAGACAAACACCACGTGTTCTCACCTACATGTGGAATCTAAACAAGTTGAACTCATAGAAGCAGAGAGTAGGATGGTGAGAGGAGGATGGTCTTACCAGAGGCCAGAGGTTCAGGGTTTGGGAAGATGTTGGTGGAAATGTACAAAGTTTCAGCTACACAGGAGGAATAAGTTCAACAGATCTATTGCACATCATAGTGACTACAGTTAATAACAATATACAGTGGTCTTCCTGTCATTCACAAAGGGTACATTCCAAGATACCAGGTGGATGCATGAAGCCACAAATAGTACAGAACCCTATATATACCAGTTGGGTGTCCCTTCTCCAAAATGCTTGGGACCAGCAGTGTTTCAAATTTTTTTGGATCTTGGAATGTTTGCATTATGCTTACCAGTTGAACATCCCAAATCTGAAAATCCCAAATCCAAAAACCTCCGATGAATATTTCCTTGGAGTATCATGTTGCTGCTCAAAAAGTTTTAGATTTTGAAGCATTTCAGGTTGTGTGTTTTCAGATTTGGGATGCTCTACCTATATTATTATTATTTTTTTCCTATACAGACATACCTGTGATAAAGTTTAATTTACAAATTAGGCAAAGTAAGAGATTAACAATAATTAACAATACAGTTTAATTTATAAATTAGTTGGAGCAAGAGATTAACAACTAACTCTAATAAAGTTACATGAATGTGGTCTCTCGCAAAATATCTTACTGTATTTATTGAAGTTCTTAGCAAATTCAGCAAATGATTTTTTTCTTTCCTTATGAAATTGAGAGCTTTCACCTTTTCACTTAAAGAAAGTACTTTCCAGCTGGGCGTGGTGGTTCATGCCTGTAATCCCACACTTTGGGAGGCTGAGATGGGCAGATCACCTGAGCTCAGGAGTTGACCAGCCTGGCCAATATGGCAACACCCTGTCTCTGCTAAAAATACAATGAGCCACGCATGGTGGTGAGCACCTGTAATCCCAGCTACTTGGGAGGCTGAGGCAGGAGAATCACTCGAACTTGGGAGGCGGAGGTTGCAGTGAGCCAAGATGGCGCGACTGCACTCCAGCTTGGGTGACGGAGCATGACTTCATCTCAAAAAAAAAAAAAAAAAGGAAGCAAGCAAGCAAGCAAGCACTTTCCGGCTTCTCTTTGGCATATCCAAGTTGCCAGCACCTCTACTCTTGCTCTGTGGAGCCATTATTCAGTAAAATAAAGGTGACTTGAACACAGATACTGTCACAGTCAATCTGATGACCAGGCTGGCTCCTAAGTGACTAACAGGCAGGGAGTGCGTACAGCACCGAGATGCTGGACAAAGGGAAGATTCACGTCCCCCATGGGATAAGGCAGGACAAGACGAGAAGGTGTGAGATTACATCACACTAATCAAAATGGCACACAATTTAAAACATATAAATTGCTTTTTTCTGGGGTTTTCCGTTTAGTATATTTGCACTGTGAATGGCCAAAGGTAAGTGAAATCACAGAAAGCAAAACCACAGCTAAGTAGGGGGAACTACTGCATTGTATACACGAAAATCACCATTAGAGTACATTTTAAGTGTTTTCATCACATAAAAACGTTAAATATGTGAGGTGATGCACGTTAAGTGGCTTGATTGGGCCATTCCACAATGTATACGTATATCAACACATGCTGTCAATGAATTAATTAAAGATAAAAGCTATCATGACCAGGGCAAACAGCACTGGTGCTGGAAGGGCCCGCTGGAGAAAACTGGGCACAGAGAGGTGCTGTGACATCAGAGCAAGCTGTCAGGGCCGAGCTGGATGTGGTCTGGGTTTCTTGGTGACCACAGTCCTCCATCCCCATAGGTGAAAACACAGAGCTCTCCCGTGAGTGCTCACACCAATCCTGAAGGCTGGCTCCCTCCTTCAGATCTTTCTCCTTGCCGACCCCATCTCATCTCAACACTCCAGCCCACCTCAGTACCACCCAGCCCCACTTCCTGTTTTATTTTATTCTTCTTAGCAGTTAACACTCAAATAGCCTACAGTTTCTTTTCCCTTTTTAAAAATACTCAGCCGGGCACGGTGGCTCAGGCCTGTAATTCCAGCACTTTGTGAGGCCAAAGCGGGTGGATCTCCTGAGATCAGGAGTTTGAGACCAGCCTGGCCAATGTGGTGAAACTTTTCAAACAATTAACTTAATGTTTTTGTTTTGTTTTGTTTTGTTTTTTGTCAATTTCCAGATACCTAAATTTAAAGCAAGTGTCCAATTGCTCACATGAAAACGTGCTACAAATAGACTATTTTTTCCACTGTTTCTAGATTTTTGGACACTCTGCATTTTGTTCCTTTTTTTCAATTTAATAATTATACTCATTACTTAGGTATTCGCCTGAAAACACATTGAATATAGCATTTGAAAATGTAACTGACAGTTTAAAAGTAGGTGTGTCCTGGTTCCCAACTTTGCAGACACCCTGTGTATGCAAATTCGTGTATTCTCTCAATTCAGAGAATACACGAATTCAGAGAGAATACACGAATGGGAATACTCAGGAATCCTCCCTGGAGCCCGTGCTCCCCTTTAGCGTCGGCGACCTGTTCCCTTCACAAGCGCACAGACCTGTCCGCTTTCCCGTGGGCAGTGCTGTTCTCAGCACGGCAGCTCCATGGTTCGTTTAACCAGGACCTGCTCTCAGAGACTTATGAACTGTCTCGGAAACACTTCCAGGTCTTTTTGTCATCATCAGGATGCTGCAGGGAGTAAACTGGATACAGAATCCTCTCAGCTGGAGGACGAAGAGGACGTGCGCCTCTACACAGACACGCTGTGCATGCTGACAGGTGTGGTATGCTTACTCACAGAGGTGGATGGCATGCCACATCCATGGCCCTGATGGTTCCTAAAAGATAAAACCACCTCTGCATCCTGGAGGGTATGGTCATTAGGACAACAGTATGGCAGCAGCTTAGCACAAGAGGTAGCAAGGGAAGATGGAAAAGGTAGTTTTCCTTTGTGGTGAAGCCAGCTGAACCATTACAAATGGGCAAACAGGATCTGAAGACACCACAAAGGAGGCAAAGAGAAGATCCCCACCATGAGGGTATGAAACGAGAAATTAATCACAGGAGTAATTTCAGGAAATCTACAAATATGTAGACACTTAACAACATGTTCCTGAACAACCAATGGATCAGAGAAGAAATTAAAATGGATCAGAGAAGAAATTAAAAGGGAAATTAAAAAATATCTTAAGACAAACAGAAATGGGAACACAAGATGAATAAGGCAGTGTCTCTTTGCAACTAAACTGGTATAAATATCTGGTCCTCATATTTCTCCAGTCTCTACTAACCTTTGGGATGATTCTGGCTCCTGTGCAAGTCACATGTTCTGGTCAATAAACCTCAAAAGCAATAGAGGAAGCAGAGAGAAGTTAAGCCTAAATTCAAAGTTAAACCTTTAACTAACGAGGGAGGAGAGGATAACAAAGCCAAGGAGTACTTCTTTCCAGAAATGGTGGAAAGATTTATAAAATAATCCGTGTTTTGTGATTTAGCTAAGGGTTGTGCCTGCAAACATATCGAATAACAGTTTTGACCTAAAAATACATTTTTCATTCTGAAACTAGCAGTAAATGCTTTCCAGGTAAAGTTTATTTCAGATGCATTAAATATTTCTTTTATAAGCACCCTGGGAGGCTGAAGGGCCACAGGGTACCTGGGCCTTCCTCCCACCTGACATCTGCATTCTTTGTTTCCTGGCTTTCCATGGTTCTGGCACCAACAGGCACTGGGAACCTTTGCAATGATCAAAGGGCACCAGGCCTGGCCTCAATCCCATGACAGGTTCCCAAGGCAGGAGCAGCAGCTTCTAAACTTAGGTGGATGGAAAGGAGGAGCTTGGGTGAGAAGAGCCCCAACTGGAGAACAGTGGGCTGAGTTCTAGCCTAACTTGTTCCTGTCCCTCCTCCTGCCTCAGGGGCTGGGGCTTAGGGTGCACAGGCCTACACAGGCCTGCCCAGCACTCCCACCCTTGGACCCAGGACACTCACCCAAAGGGCTGGTGCTGGAGTTTCCAGCGGGGCCATTGTGGGGGTCCCATAGGGATGCTCTCCCCAGGGACTCCTCCTACGGGGTCAGCAGCAGAACGAGCAGGTCCCCACTACAGGGCCTGGCAGCCCGTCAGCCAGAAGCATGGCCTCCTCCCCAGCTTCCAGACTTGCAGCCCCTGGAGCTCTGCAAAGTGAGAGTCCTGTTTCGTGTGGACATGTGCAGGCGGGCTTTCCAGAAGGGAGGCGTTTGATGTGCCTCATATGCTCCAGGGAGTATGCGGCTTTAGTGACTAAGGATGACACCCAGATGGGCCTTTGTGTTTCCTCACAGGCCCTGGGAGTGGGCAGGGAACCCATGTGTCATTAAAAAAAAGAGTCAGTAGGCTTTCCGAGTCCTCCATCCATTTCCCAGAAGCACAAAGTATCATCACGTGAATGAAGAAAGAAGACCATGTTCCTAACTCAGTGTGGGGTTGGAGGGTGGACACAGCTCCTGGGAAAACACAGTTCTTTCCAAACCCTGCCTAGAGAACCACATCAAGGTCTTCAGTGTTTTTCCTGGAATTCCTTCCCCCAAACAATCAAAAGGTAAAGTTCCTGTGGCTTACGTAGAAGCCAGTGTCCCAGCCAGGGAGAACAGTGGGCCTTCTATTTAGTCTCCTGTTTTTTATGCCTCATGAAAAGTTGGCATCTTTAAGACTGAAAGCCTCCAGCAGCGACACCATTCCCTAAGATGCAGTCGGCCTTCTGCTGTCAGTTTCAGTCTAAGAAATTATTCTCTTGTTGAGGAAAATCCAGCTGATTCCTCGTCCTTATGGGCAACTCCTGGTTTATAATACGATAGCTACTTTACCCGGCTCTGAAAGTAGCGACAGCAATGAGAACCTAGCTATGGAGCTCGTGCAGCCTTGCGTCTGGACTCTCCTGGTGGCTTTCCCCAGATGTGCTGTAACCACAGGAATGTGTAGACTGGGACTTGGAAGAGTGGAGAGGAGGTTTTATGAAATTCAGATACAAATCACAAAGAACCTTAGATTTAAAAGAAACCATAACGACTGCTTAGATCCAGGACGATCAAATTTGGCTCTGTATGAAGCCAAGTTTAAAACATTAAAATAAATACAGGTTCTTAGCTTCCACCCTGGACCTAGGGAGCTTTGAATTTCCCAGAGTGGGGTCCAGGAATCTGTCTTTTAAAAATACTTCCTGATTTGGGAACAATGATCTCATTTTAACTCCTATAAACAAGGAAGATTATTCCAGAGGGTAGGCGATCCATGCAAAGTCACTAGAAATATCGAGTCATGAAATAAGATCCTGTCAATATAACCAGGCAAACAAAGGAGGTGGCTGTTTGCATATGGCATTTTGACCATTTCAATTACCTCGTTGTTCTATAGGAGATTAAAAGTCCAGTCTGCAAAAACCAAAGACCAGAAGCCATCAAAAAGTGTTTGTTTCTCTGCTAATCAATGCTAATTATTTATTAGGTGCTTCTGAGTCCAGTGAAGGTAGTATGGCTGGGTGTGCATTTGGCTAAGGGAAGCCACTGTCAAAAGTTGCTGAACTCCCCCCGCCCCGGGTTGGTGGCCATTCCCAGCACTGTGTCACCTTTATTAAGCCTTAAGCTTTTGCCACCAAGTGAGAGTAGCATTGCTCCTATATGACTTTAGCCAGAGGGCACTGCAGTGAATCCTACACAATGTGCTTCCGGGGTAATCCTGGGTTTTACTAAGGACAGCGATATTTCAGAGGACATGGCACCATTGGAGGTAGATGTCATCTCAAGACTGGAATGAGCCTTAGTATACGTATAGGTGGCATCTGCTATGCACCCTCACTGACAGATAAGGAACAACTCCAAGATGTTAACAGCAAGTTAGTGGCAAGATTAGCATTACATGTTAGTTTTCATGACTTGAATTTCAGTGTTACCTCAACTATGGCCATTTAAGAGTTGTCAGTTCATTTTGTTTTGGTTGAGAGTCCAGGGAGGTGACTGAATACAGCTGATGTGTTTGGTTTAGTTCTGTTTTACAAGACTTTCTGAGAAAATGATGGCCCTCCCTAAGATCTGACTACATGCAAGACAAAGTCAACAGGGTGCTGTTTCTAGTGACTCTCCCCTGAAGCTCACCTGTACAGCCTGGGGCTGTGAGCTGTGTGTGGGCTACACATGGCTCTAAACTAGATTCACTCCTTTACTCACTTACAAACATTTATTAAACACCAGAAACTGGCCTAGATTCTACAGGTATAGCATGAATAGAATAGCTCACACACAAATAGAAGAGGCAGAAAGTAAAGTCAAAGAAAATATATATATATTTTATATATATATATATATATATTTTTTTTTTTTTTTTTTTGAGACAGTCTCACTTTGTCACCCAGGCTGGAGTACAGTGGTGCCATCTCAGCTCACTGCAACCTCCACCTCCTGGTGTTCAAGTGATTCTCTTGCCTCAGCCTCCCAAGTAGCTGGGACTACAGATGCCCACCACCATGCCTGGTTAATTTTTGTATTTTTAGTAGAGACAGAGTTTCACCATGTTGGCCAGGCTGGTCTTGAACAACTGACCTCAAGTGATCCACCCACCTTGGCCTCCCAAAGTGCTGGGATTACAGGCGTGAGCCACGACACTTGGCCAAAGAAGATCTTTTCAGATGATGATATGCGCTATGTACAAAGTAGGCATTAATCTAATCGCTCAATATAGATAAGAAACTCCCTGCAAATAAAGTAGGAAAAGAGAACAGCCCAATAGAAAAGCCAGCGAAGTGGGAATTTGTGATTTACAGAATGGGGCGACGGGGACAAAGGCTTCATAAACGTGCCGCGTGGTCACAGCCTGCCCGGAGCAGCCCTTGGCTCTGGCTGCCATGGGAAGAGCTCAGCACCCTCTTGCATGGGCCCTCCGGCATCGGCACTCTGCATCCGGTGTGCACCCACTGAGGTTCTAGTGAGCTCGGGTTTTTCTCCTAAGCTGTTTCTCATTCCTCCTCCTGTCTGTCAGAAAGAAATAGCAGCCTCAGGCTCAACTTGGTGTTCATAAACTCATTAGTAACCTAAGAGCTGCCTGTTGGTGCAGTGAGGTCCCCGGAGCACCTCTCAGGATGGGCCAACTCAGGAAGCTGGTCCCTGAAGCCTGCAGGTGAATATGGGGAGGAGGGAGCCCCATGAACCACATGTTAGAAGAAGGCCTCTAGCTTGGCTCAGTCAAATTAAGGGCATCATAGGCATAATGTCTCCAGCTTCCCTATGGCCAAATAGTTCCACTCCTAGGTAGATATATCCCAAAGGAAATTTCACCCAAGTCTATCCCTGCAGCAGAACAGCAAGGAGGTGAGGAGCTGGAGGCCAGTCCGGGCCTGACCTCAAGTGCACAGAGTGGGAAATGGGCCTAGGCGGGATGGTGTGAAGCATGGCCCTCCGAGAGACCTCCGTGAAGATGCGCCCTCAAGGCTTGGTCCTGAAGGACAAAGGAGAACTAGAATGGGGTCTACAAAATGACACTGAAGGACATGCCCGCCAAACACAGTGGCCCATTCTGCAGTCAGATATTCAAACAAAAAGGCATCCCTAAACACCTCAGGGGTGTGGGGAACTGGAGACGGAAGTGGGAATAAAAGGGAATCAGTATATAAAACCAAGGAGGCCCTGCACAGAGTGATAAAAACTTTAACTCGATCCTTGGTTCAGTGGTTAAGAGGAAAATGAGGGGTGGGGGTAGGGGGGTGGGGTAGAGACAGAGAGATGGGGAGGAAGGGAGGAGGGCGATCCAGGCAACTGGGCTTCACAGGATGAGAAGGAGCCAGGTAAGAGCCAGGGTTCTGTGCCTTGCTGGGTGAGCACAGTCTTTCACACCGCAGATGAACCCAGTGTGAGCCTCAATCTTTCCAGTAATAAAAGGACTAAAGAAACACCGAGAGAGGCCCTAGCATGAGCAGCTGGTGCTCAAACAGATTTCCAGCAACCACAGGGATCACATGAGGAGCAGAAGAGGCCGTGTCTAGAAAGGAAATTCAGCGAGACACACTGATGAGCTCAGATTCAGCGTATGTAGAAATGACGGGGAGGCAATCTCCATGGCATGAACACAAGGAGAGTGCAGACCTGCAAGGTTAAGGAGGATGGGATCCAAGACCAGAACCAAAGGCCCTCTGCAGCTGCACTTAGGAAAGGATAGGTAAGCAGGTGGACAAAGCAGGGTGCACACGGATAAAGGAAAGCCTGAAAGCCACCAGGGGCGAGACGCTACAGCTGCGGCGTGGCAGTAAGGCCTCGAGACTCAGGGGTCTCACTCCCCATAATCTTGGCCATGAAGCTGGTGAAGTGCTCGGTGCCTCAGTTTCCTCAGGAGGCAAGCACTGATGTTCAGGGCTACAGTGATTGTCCAGTGACACAATAAAGGTGCTCAGAGCAACAAGTGGATACCAGGAGCTCTCTCCTGGTCCTTGCTGTTGAAAAGAAAGTCTGCAAGTTCTTATTTTTCAGGTGGCGGTACCTTGGCATCAAATGAGCTCCTACATGGGCCCGAGGACTCTCGATCCTTCATCTCTGGGGAATGATGGAGGCCAAGGGCATCATGGGAATGACAACAAATGTCTCCAGCTTGCCAGAAAGCTGGATTCTAGAACCCAAAGGTCAATGAGCTCAACATCAATGCCAGTCCTAGAACAGGTGGCTGGGGGCTCCAATATGAATGAAAGTGAGCAGAGACCAGCAGTGCCACTCCAAGAACCAGTTGCACGGACTGAATCTCACTGTTCCTGTCCTTAAAACAGGGTCACTGTATTGCAAAGCCCCTTCCTTAACTAATGAAACCACTCAGTCAACGTATACTTATTGAGGGACTGCTTTGTTTTTGGTAGGCAGTTCGGGGATGGAGCTGTTTAAAATCTCTCCAGCCAGCTGCAGTGAGCCAGGATCCTGTCAGTGCACTCCAGCCTGGGCAACAGAGCAAGACCCAGTCTGTATCAGTTCATTCTCATGCTGCTATGAAGAAATACCCAAGACTGGGTAATTTATAAAGGAATGAAGTTTAATTGACTAGCAGTTGTCCAGGGCTGGGGAGGCCTCAGGAAACTTACAATCATGGCGGAAGAGGAAGGAAACATGTCCCTCTTCACATGGTGGCAGCAAGGAGAAGAATGAGAATTGAGCAAAGGGGGAGCGCCTTACGAAACCATCAAATCTTGTGAGAACTCACTCACTATCATGAGAACAGCAGCATGGGGGTAACTGCCCCCATGATTCAATTACTTCCCACTGGGTCCCTCCCATGAAACGTGCAGATTATGAGAACTACAATTCAAAATGAGATTTGGGTGGGAACACAGTCAAACCATATCACTGTCTCAATAAAAAATGTAAATAAATAAAAAATAAAATCTCACCAGCCTTAGGCTACACAGATCAGGAAACTGAGGGCAGGAAGGAGTTGGTTACTGGGTCTTCTGGGCCCTGGGTATGAAGAAAACATGATGCAGGGGCTGGAGTTTGGCCAGCCTGAGCGGGCAAGCTGGAAGAGGAGGAGGAGGAGGGACAGGAGAAGGAGGACGATGGAGGCGGGGAGGGGATGGAGGATGAGGTAGAAGAGAAGATGAGGAGGAGCAGGGAGAGAAGGAAAGAAGGTGGGGATATGAGGGAGGAGGAGAGAAATAACAAGAGGAAGAGAAGGGAGGAAGGGAGAGGAGGAGGAGAAAGAGGGGCAAGAGGAGGAAAAGGGGAAGAAGGGGGAAGAGGGGGAGGAGGATAGAGGGAGGAGGATGGGGAGGAGGAGGATGGGGAGGAGGAGAAGGGAAAGGAGGATGAGGAAGAGGACAAAGAAGAGGAGGAGGAGGGAGATGAGGGGAGATCTAAGAAGAGGAGGAGAGAAGGGGAGGCGGGGAAGGAGTAGCAGCAGCAACAGCCCGTGGGGGCCTGGGCAGGAACAGCACAAAGATGCCACCCTGAGGATAATATGGGGAAAAGGTGGTGGGAAAGCTGGGGCTGCCAGCATCTGAGTCCCCCCCAGTTCTAGCAGCTCTGGGTTTGGTGATGTGGTAGTCTGGAAAGCAGTTCCAGAACACTGGTGCTGACAGACTGAATGACCAAGGGTTGAGGGTGAGAGGAAGTACAGAAAGTGGCGTGTAGTAGGTCAGTCCTCTCAGGGTCTGAATCGTTTGCCCTCGAGCCATCTCGCTGTGCACTAGTGCCGTGCTGCAGCCGTTAGAGGGTCTTGATTCCAGACATTTCTTTTCAGACACTGTGTCTACCTAATCTCCAGAGGTGAAATTTATAAAAGGTAGTTTGGGACAAAGATTATATGCTTTCTTGCTTTTAGATTTATAAAGCACTGTAAATACATATATTTTATTATTCTTTGAGATACAAGAAGTTACAGTTCAGAATTTCCTAACACAGAAGACTCCTTGGTTATGTCCTAATAGGATCCAAATCAGAAAACTTGGATTTGCCCACAGATGTGTATGGCATGCTTCGTGCTGCATATGTCTAAGAAACTCCTGTGTATCACTGTGTTGATGACCACATAGCATACTATAATTAAAAGATCGATTTTGAGAAAAAAGACTCAAATGTGGTATTGAGAAGCACCTCAGGGTCACTTTCCTTGGAACTCTGGGCATAGGATGAGGGGTGGGCAAGGGGTGACTTCGAGCTCCCAAGTTTCCTGGGCAGCTGGATCTGCTCTTCAAAATCCTAATTACTAAAAATTCTGGCTCCCAATCTGTGCCCTGCAGCTTTGTCCTCTAGCTAGCTGTGGAAGCTGGTGGGCTCAGCGCTGTCTTCTTAGAACAAGGAGGAAAACATGGTTCATTCACTTCTGCAGTGATGCCCATTCAGACATGGAAAGGCCGTGTTAGCCATCCTTCCGTGTTCTCATTCTCTGCCAAGTGTGTCTTGTTTCTGCCTCGCTGGGCAGTCCCCTCGAACAGCAATGCTTGAATTAATGTGCTAACTGACACTCGAGAGGTGACAGGGTGTCAAAGCTCAGCAGCAGCCTTCCCATCAGCCTGAGAGATGACCCTCCCCTGCTCCCCCCACACCACTTACACAGCAAGCCTGGGGCAGGCTGGGCCGTCTTTATTCCTTTGTATCTGCTCACATTCACCTAAACGGGTGGCCATTACATCTACAAATGGGTCCAGTGGTGCGAACCCCTGCAATGCCTGCTTAGCACTCCTGTACAAAATCACCATCCACAGGCACCTCTCTGCCTTGGTCAGCAGAGCACCTTTTTTTCAATCTAAAGTAGCATTGCACTGAGACGCTTCTAGCCTTCTTCCACATGCACTTGTAGTGACAACATGTCTGAGAGAGAGACAGGAGTAGCTGGAACTGGGGTGAGGCCAGTGAGGTGCTGGCTTCAGGTGTGAAGCTTAAGGGGGTACCCAAAAGCTCAAGAATCAAAATAAGTAACAGTTGAATGCAATAATTGTTAAAAAAAAACAACATGACGCGGTGGCTCACACCTGTAATCCCAGCACTTTGGGAGGCCGAGACGGCCGGATCACGAGGTCAGGACATCGAGACCATCCTGGCTAACACGGTGAAACCTCGTCTCTACTAAAAAATACAAAAAACTAGCCGGGCGAGGTGGCGGGCGCCTATAGTCCCAGCTACTCGGGAGGCTGAGCCAGGAGAATGGCGTGAACCCGGAAGGCGGAGCTTGCAGTGAGCTGAGATCCGGCCACTGCACTCCAGCCTGGGTGACAGAGCGAGACTCCGTCTCAAAAAAAAAAAACAAAAAACAAAAAACAAACAACATGAATGCAAAATAACCCACGATGAACAGATATCAAAATGTTAAAGGAAGACAGGATTAAATGAATTTAAATTAAGTATAGGTGCTGGGCCCTACACTTGTGTGACTCGAGAATGCCTCTCTGGCTTGCCCAGACCTAGCCTGGCTGGAAAGAGCTCCTGACCAGAACAGCAAGGTCTGTGCTTTGCAAACACGCAGGAAAGGCAGTTCCCTTGATGCTTCTGGTTTATAGACCAAGCCCCGGCCCAACCTAACCATAAGGCTGAACACCCAATCTTTAAAGGCAAGAAATGAATGCACCATCCTTCATTGCCCTACGGTCTTTAACATGCTGATGGCCACACATGGAAGTCACTCAGATCCCAGGAGCCCTCCTCCCAGGGTCTTCTCCTTCCCACTTAGCTTGTAGGTCCTATCAGCCCAGCCCAAAGCACCTCTCTGCCTTGGTAGTTAGCCCAGTGCAGAGCCACCAGGCCTTGCTCTAGTTAAGGAACACCAATGTCTTCCACCAGACCATAGGCTCAAGGAACACAGGGTCCTCATCTGTGTTGGAGGAACTCCATGAGTCCTTTCAAGGATGGATAATCATCCATGTGCTCCTGGATTCCTAGTTTCCATCCATTTCTAGCAACTGTGTTGAGTTCTTCGTTTTCTAGCTTCTCAGTGGCTTCTCTCAGTACCCAGTACCAATCTCAAGTCTGAATGTGTCTGTTCCTGTGCTTCAGATTCGGATGCAGCATGTTGGTCGCTAGGTAAATGCATGGGCGCACCTGTGGACATCTAAGATGAACATCCTGCAGGACAGTGCCCTGCATGAGCAAAGTATAACTGAGAAATCCCAGAACCTGCACTGATACCAGGACCTGAGCCTTAATCCTTGAAGTTGCTCTGAAGCTGGGGAAAACACCATCTTTCCTAACAATTCAGCAACATCAACCTAGAAGGAGCTTGAGGGAGCAGCCCTAAGAGGCTGTACATGCAGCATGTGGACAGGAAGGCACCTGTGTTTTGGGTGAGGCTGTTCCTTGAAAGCATCGCACCAGCCATGCCGGTGCTGCCAACACCAAATAAGCCTTGCTGCAAAGCAGCATTCCCCACCTGGATCTCTCAGCAGGGTTAGCCCCAAAACGCTGAGCCCAGCAGGCCCCAAGCAGTCCCATATCCCTCCAAAGTGGAGCTTTCAAGTCACAGGAGCCAGGACATGAACATCACGGCCACTTGCCACCCCTCTCCCACCACCTTTGGGAGCTCAGCCCTCCTTCAGTCATAAGAAGAAGGTGGGGACGTCCCTGGCCCACCCCGTTAATGAGCCCTTCTAAAAAGACTGGTTTCAGAGGCACCACTGTCTGGACAAACTTTAAATTGTGTGTAAAAATGCACGTGTATGTTTACTGCAGCACAATTCACAATTGCAAACATATGGAACCAATCTAAGTGCTTATCAACTGAAGAGTAGATGTGATATATATACGCCATGGAATACCACTCAGCTATAAAAAAGAACAAGATAATGTCTTTTGCAGCAACTTGGATGGAACTGGAGGCCATTATTCTAAGTGAAGTAATTCAGGAGTGGAAAGCTAGATATTGCATGTTCTTACTTGTAAGTGGGAGCCAAGCCACAGGCATGCAAAGGCATAAGAATGATATCAGGGACACTAGAGACTCAGGAGTTGGGGTAAGAGGGGGGTGAGGGATAACAAACTACATATTGGGTATGACGTATACCACTCAGTAATGGGTACACTAAAATCATAGCCTTCACGTATACAATTCATCCATGTAACCAAAAACCACTGGTACCCCTAAAGCTATTAAAATAAAAATGCATGAATGAATGATACGTAAAAAATTACTCAAAGAGAAAGTAATCCCTTTGAGGGCGTCTTCCATGTCCTCGACACACATATCCTTCACCCATAGCCTAGATGTAATAAGGAAGTGTGATGACAGGCAAGTTCAAGGCAAAAATCTTTGGAAAAATAAAAACACCCAGTCATAGTCAATTCCTATGAAGTTATTTTTTCTCCCTTTTTTTTTGGTCATAAAAGGTAATTAATCTGAAAAGAAATGGTTTTTACAGAAGTATTTTACCATTACCCAGTTTTTTGTATTTGTGCAAATTGATTTTTATACTTTATTTTTGTATTAAAAATATACCAGCATATCTATTTGCAGTGAAATTTTGAAAAGGGAGCAGTCTACTATCAGAGTGTTCCACAGTTTTCCAACATAATTTTTAATAAATCCTTTGAAATTTCACCCCTTCCCAACAGCTAACATTATGATTTGGCTTTTAAGTTCTTCTCTAGTAGACTCTGAGGTTCTTAGAAGTAAAGGATGAACCTTAAAACACGTGCACTCAGACCATGGCCCAGAGAGGGAGGCTGTTACTAAGTATACCTGCTGAATTAATAAATAAATGGACTTTGACAGTAGGCATTTCCTTTGGCAATAATTCAGTCTTTCCCAGAATGTGTATTGTAAAATAAGATTGAAACCAGGGCAAAGAACATAGTAATCAGCGCTACTTGTAGGTACTCTTTCTATGTATAAAGCACAAGGACCTCATTTTCCTTGTTCCTTCCCTGTTCCTGTGACTTTACACCTGGGCCACTGGATGAATGCCTTTGGTCCTGGCCAGAATCTGGCCCTTGTGTAACCACAGCCTGCCCATCTGTGGCTGATTGTGGCCTTGCAGGAATGAGGGCCTGGGGTACAAGAGCTTCTACTGTTTCAAGAGATGCTATAAACATGGAGTTTTATGGGAAATCTCTTGATTTTAAAATATTTGTCCATATTTCATTTGTTTTGCTTTTAGACAAATTTTGTCTCAGGTCTGTCTCTGGGCCCCCAATTTGCAATTTATGTGCTATGGACTGAATAGGTCCCCCCAAAATTCATATGTTGGAACCTAACCCCCAGTGTGCTGGCGTTAGGAGGTGGGGCCTTTGGCAGGTGAAGCCTTCAGGAATGGGAGTAGTGCCCTTATGAAAGGGGCCTCAGAGACCTCGTTTGGCAAAAAGAGCCGTCTTAGAAGCAGAATGCAGGTACCCCCCCAGACAAGAGGAAATCTGCAGGTACCTTGATCTTGAACTTCCCAGCCTCCAACACTGTGAGAAATAAATGTGTTGTTTATAAAGTCCCCAGTCTATGGTATTCTCTTACAGTAACCTGCGTGGACTAAGCCACGATGCTTCCAACCAAACTGGCACACAGCCCTCAGAACCAAGCACAGTCTACTCCCTTGCTTCACTGAGATGGCTTCTCAATTTTCACCTCCTTCTCAGAGGCTTTCCCCGCCCATCCTCCAAATGTGATTGAACAAATGCTCAAATCACATTTGTTCATGTGTTAAGCTGTCACCTCCCCTCACTAGGGTCTCAGTGCCAAAGGGACAGGGACCTCATGTGCTTGTCCTCTGTCTCTCCTTAGCTCCTGGACATGCCCAGCACACAGCAGGCTCTCAGAAAAACCCACCTGGATTGCGGGGAAGGACAGAAAGCAGCCACCCTACAGAGAGCTGGGCCTTTCCTAGGCTGATGGTTGAGGGCCTCTGTTCACCGACATACAATGTCTGACCTTTCTTTCACATCTACTCAATTATTCGCTTTTGCTTCCCAAGACATTACAGAAGACTTTCCAACAGCTATTCAGTCTGATAGAAACCTTAAAATGATTCTGGAGCGCAGAACCTGGACCCTCCTGTGCTTCCCATGGGAGGAAGCCAAGATCTGGGCTGAAAGAACACAGTTCAAGGTCAGGCTGCAGGTTTGTGCTGGTAACCAGAAGCCACACTGTTCTAGTCTCACATGGGGTCAGCAGCGGCACATGCCTTAGAATGGTGTAGGACCTAAATGAGTAACTGCAAAATACTTCTCTCCTCCTCCTTCCTGATATAAAGCCATCAGGGCCCCCCAAGCCCCAAGCTGGGGCAGAAACCACCACTCCTCCCTCTGCACACAAGCCATGAAGGCAGCCGTCCACCCCAAGCACGGCACTCACCTTTGAGGACAGGCCTCTCCCCGATGCTGTGGATGCTATAGGCAGCACTGGACAGGGGTGCATCTGGAATGAGCTCTGCGAGTAGGTATCCCGAATACCAGGCACACAAGGAGGCAAGGACCAGGAACACCACCTTGAGCGGGCCTGCAGAGAGGATACCAAGCAGCTGCTGTGAAGGACTTGGTGGTGGCCCCGGCCCTTGGCTCTCCCCATCCCTCTGTGGCTTTTCATCCTGGCCCAGTGTCAGGGGACTGAGCTATAGGCAAGGTGGGAGGCGGTGTCAGGGCCTTCGTAGTAGACAGTATCAGAGAATACAAACAAGACAGGAATGCTTTCAAGGGCAAGTTGTATTTGCTGTTGGTTTGGGTCTTAAGTGCTTCCTTGAATGTTAATGTCAAAACAGCTAATCAAGCACCTTGTGAACCAGCATGCCCAACGTGAACCTGAAAAAACAAAAGTGGCTCATTCCCCCTGTGAGATACAACTGGATTTGAGCACGCTCCTGCAATTACACTGAAACTTCAGGGGTAAAGCTCTGTCCCTTTGGTTTATTTCCATATCACCAGCACTGGGAATAGTAGCTGACGCCAGCAAGCATGCAACAGATTCCTGCTGGATCAAGGCCTGGTCACGTAACACTGGGGAAAAGTCCCCAAACCTGTTCTATCATCGCGGATGTGCCTGCTGGGCCAGTCAAGGTTCCCAATGACAGAAAGTCCCTGGAGATATATTTCTGGTTGATTGGCAACAATATCTTCTCTTGTTTGATGTGAGCAGCACAATTTCCAAGGAAAAGACATTGATCTCCTCCTGGGTCACCAGAGGCCTGGGGGGCAGCTCTCTGTCTTTTCATAGGCAACCCATGGCCTAGGCTTTTAGAATTTGCTCCCTAAATACAGCATAGATCAGAACTCATTCAGCAGTTCGCTTACCCAGATTGCTACCATGCAGGGATGACCACAGGCCCTGAGTAGGATGGGTCATGGTGTATGTGCCTAATGCATTTAAGTATGTGCTAATAGGTACAGTCCTAAGAATTAAGAGAAGGAAAGAAGAAGGGAGAGAGACAGGGAGGAAAGAAGAAAGTAAGTGAAGGGGAAATGAGGAAAGGAGGAAAAAGGAAAGGAAGATAAGGGAATGTCGAGTCTGAAGGATCCAACAATGGGCCCCACCCCTCCACCCACCCAGGGTGCAGCTCTGGACCTCAGCTGGACTTCCAGCACCTAGGGATCGTCCTTCCCTTCTCAGGAACCCAGCTGTCCCCAGCTCATGCACTGGCTGTACTGCACCAAGGCAGCGTGTGCTTGTGCTTGGAGGCCCAGCGCTTTGGCAGAGGGAGCCATGGGGATGGAAGGAGATGTTTCTGGTTAGCCTGGGGGTTTTGCTTTGTTTTGCTTTTTCGAGTGCATAGTTCAACACCATTTTTAAATTCTGAATTTCCAAACTGCTAAGATTGTTAGACTAGTAAGCATAGGTGGTTTCCTCTGGGGAGAGGCCCAAGGCAGTGTGATCAGTGCAGTTTCTAGGACTGGAGGGGCATCTCAAAGTAGTTAAACCAGACACAGAAAACAAAATGAGACAGGTGTGAGCTTGCAGGTCCCTCTCCTGCAGCAGCACCAACGGCTGTGCTCAGCCACCTGTGGGCGCTACACTCCCGGGCTCACTCCTCTGCAACAGTGGTCTCTGCCTAGAGGGTGCTCTTCCCTATGCAGCCCAGCCACAGCGCCCACACAGATGCCACAGAAGCCTCCCTCCAGGGCCACGCAGCATGCCTGGGACACTGTGTGGGTCACTGATGTTCCAGAAAATTCTGTTGGATGAACACAGAGTGCAGAGTGGGCTATGACAACAGCTGTGACAAAGGCAAGGACCGCCCCCTGTATCCTGTGCATGTGGGTCACAGCTGGACTATTTCATCCAAGTGTTGTATTTGAAGAAGGAAACTGGCTAACCAGACAATGTTCAGAGGCTCTTCTAGACAACACGCCACACCTGAGATCCTGAGCAACAAGCTGCTGTTTAGCTTGGAGCAGGTTGAAAAGGAACATTATCTACCTTTTGAATGTGTAACAAGACGCTACACGAAGGAAGAGGTAACTATGGCCTCAGCTGAACAAAAACAAATAGGTGGACATGACAGGGAAGAAAATGGAGAATAAATAAGCCAAGTGTCCTCACAAGAAGAAGGGTAGGTAGCTAGCCCATGGCGGGTCCTGGTGTGGCAGGGAGCTCTCTTCTGGGACACTTTTCAGGACTCCCAGGAAGACTAGAGAGTATCTGTGCTTTGGGTGAGGGGCGCATCCAATGGCCTCTAGGCTGGGGACAGTCTAGATTACAACATGCACCTGGCTGGGAGAAGCCATGACCTAGAGTCCGGAGGCAGATCCAGCCGCCGGCACTGGGGTCGGCCCATCATCAGAAGATGGGTGGTAAGCTGGACCAGCAGCCTGTGCTCAGGTCTAGCACAAAGTCACAGCAGTATCCTAGCCACGAGAGAGAGGGCAGGACATAGTAGCCAGGACGTGACAGACAAAATCCAGGCAGGCAGCATCATTTCCTCAGGCTGCTGTAACAAACTAACACAAACTGGGAGGCTTCAACAATAGACATTTAGGCTGGGCTCAATAGCTCATGCCTGTAATCCCAGCACTTTGGGAGGCCAAGGTGGGGGGATGGCTTGATCTCAGGAGTTTGAGACCATCCTGGGCAACATAATGAGACCCCATGTCTACAGAAAAATTTTAAAAGAATAGTCAGGTGTGGCGATGCAGACCTGTAGTCCCAATTACTCAGGAGGCTGAGGCAGGATTGCCTGAGCCCAGAACTTTGAGGTTGCAGGGAGCTACAACTGCAATGTTGCACTCCAGCCTGGGTGACAGCAAGACATCATCTTTTACAAAAAAAAAATTGAAATTGAAATTTATTTTCTCAAGATTCTGGAGGCTGGAAGTCCAAGATCAAGGTTCCTCTGAGCCTCTCTCCTTGGATTGTGGCTGGTGTCTTCTCCCTGTGTCCTCACAGGCCTCTGTGTGTGTCTTCATCTCCTCCTTAAAGGTCACCAATCAGACTGGATCAGGGCTCACCCTGATGACCTCACTACACCTGAAATACCTCTTTAACAACCCTATCTCCAGATCCAGTCGCATTCTGAGATACTGGGCAGGGATTAGGATGACAACATGTAAAGGGGGTTGGGGAGTTGTGCGGGGAGGCACAATTCAGCCCCAACATAGCACCGGGTGAGCTGTGGCACAGCCTCTCTGTGGGTTGAACACCAGCAATCAGAGCTCAGTCCTGGGAGTGAAAGCAGGATGGGCAGGAGCCAAGGCAGCCTGTCAAGACAGAGGCTCAGACACCGGGCAGCAGGGAAGAATCAGCCCCTAAGCTGGGACACACTTGGGAAGAAGAAAGCTTGGGAGCCCAGGGCCTCCACTAAGACAACTCCCGGAGCCCCGGTGGGCCTGCCCCAAGGGGAGGAGACCCAGCAGCTTCAGAGGCGGGGCAGGAAGTACAGAGTCCAGGAACACTTCTGTGATTTTGTAACCAGGATCCTGCCTTTCCCCGTAAGGTAATAAAGTCATCATCGGCTCATGGAAATGTCTTCCACTGTGCTTGCTGAGCAGCAGACAGGATGAGTGTTAGAGCAAAGGCTGTTCTTAGCACAGGAGGAAAGCCAGTGAACTTTCTCCTAAGAGACTCACCTCTAGTGTGTCTGCCTCTGTGTGAATGTGTGTGGGTCCACGTGCACGTGTCCCAGCCAATCCCCACTCTGAGATCCACAGGGGTCTCAGGAGCGCCCTGGCTGCTTCACTTAAGAGCCAGAAACTGGGGGCAGTGGCTCACACCTGTTACCTCAGCATTTTGGAAAGCCAAGGAGCCCAGGAGTTCAACTTGAGGCCAGGAGTTCAAGACCAGCCTAGGCAACACAGCAAGACCCCATCTCTACAAAAAGTTTAAAAAAATTAGCTGGGCATGGTGGCATGTGTCTGTACTCTCAGCTACTCAGGAGGCTGAGGCAGGAGGATTACTTGAACCTACGAGTTCAAGGCTGCAGTGAGCTATAATCACTCCATTGCACTTCAGTCTGGGCTACAGAGCAAGACCCTGTCTGTAAACAATAAACATCTAAAAAGTGCCAGAAAGAAAGTAATCCTGAAACCAAATGGATATGACACCGGGTTACAGCTAGGAGGATTTTAGGGCTCTCTCCCTCCCTCCAATCCAAGGGCCACCTAAAAAGGGCAATCTCAGGCCCTAGGATCCACTTCTATTGATGGGATTTCCTTCAACCTGAATGAGGACAGGGAAGCTGCTGTCACTGCTGCCTTGCCAACATGTATTCAGATCACCTCACCATGAAGGCCACACCCACACCTTTTGTACTTGAGAGGCCAGGATTGCTGAGGGTGGATGGTCCGTATTTTGGGACTCACTGTCTTTGGGATCCTAGGCTTTGCTGGCCTCAGTGTCCACTGTCATCACTGTCCTGGGCACTGGGCAGGAGGGCTTTTTGGCAGAAGTGCTAGGAAGGGCCACTCTGAAACACCACAGCAGGTGTGCAGCATAACCCGCCTTGACTGTCCATACGCCAATGCCCATTTCAAGGCATTAAGATACCCACTACCAGGCCCTGCAGGTGAAGTCATGGTGGCGGCTCAACTTGCTCCTTCCATTCAGTCTGAATGTCCCTCCTGGGAACGTCTGCCTGGAGCAAACCCAGCACTGGACAGAAGCGTCCAGGACAACGCCCACTCCAAGAATGTCTCCTGATCTTTAGTTCATAAAATCAAAAGTGAGGGAAAGCAATGTAATCATATTCAGTATTGTCCATAAGTCACCAGGAAATAATAATTATACAATACAGAAATAATGGAAAACACTCTTCCAGAATAGCTATAATGAAAGTTGGTGCCCTAAGGAAGGAGATACATACCTCTCCTACAATCCACACAAGTTATCAAAAACAGTGTCATTCATAGTTTTTAAGGAAAATATGAATATTTTACACAAAGCAAAAATCTGAAAATGCGGCTTTCCTACATTTGGGAATGGTGCAGAAAAGACAGCATTTAGAACTTGCTGGAGTGTGATCACCACCAGAATGCTGGTGCTGGCAGGAATGGCGATGGTTTAGTCCAACACCCTCACCACAGAGGACCTGAGATCCCAGACCAGGAAGTGATCTACCGAAGAGGCCCAGAGAACTTCCCACTTCTGAACCTTCCATTTCACACAGCCAGGCTGCGTCGCTCCAGGAGGAATCCACATTCTTCAGATTATAGGAGGAGACCCGCAAAACCAATTAGAAAGGGCATGTGTGACAGAGGCCAGGGCAGTGGACACCAGGACCCGAGATGGCCTGTGACAGGAAAGTGACAGAGGACTGAGGCACAGCTAAGACAGACTGCAAGAAACGGCGATGACTGGTGAAAATAATGGGTTTCTTCTTTCCTTTTTCCTATTTTTCCAAATTGTCTAGTGTCAAGTCGTTTGAAAAATGGGGGAAAAAAACAGCCTTATCAACTGGCAGAGGCCAGCCCCTACCTGGCGTGCGAGGTCAGGGGCGCGGGCAGGCATGTACCCTCTCCAGGAAGGAGAAGCGTGGGGAGCCCGGGAGGGGTGCGGGGCTGTGCCTGGGCTCCCCTCCAACCTACTTTCCAAGTAAAATGTTACAATGTTACATTCCAGGTTCCTCTCCTACCCCATGCACCCCGGCTGGGGCGGCAGGAATAGGTCCGGCGAGCGCGAGACACAAGGTCGGGGAACCCTGCTAGAAACCACCACTGTTCGCCCCCTCTGGAATCGCTTCCCAAGTGCCTGATCCCAGGTCTAAGACTAGCCTCGGCGCCAAGCGCCAGCTCTCACCCTTTTGCTCAGTTTGGAGGGTTCCAGGCAGGGCCAGGAAGCGACCCTCCCCCCGGTGTCCTCCTTCCCGCCCCTACCGCTGCCCCGAAGCGGGGGCGCACTCACCGCTGACCAACGGGCGCATCTTCCAGGTGCCGCTCCACTCCTGGCCCTGGCGGCAGCTCCCAGGCGACAGCAGCCACTGGAGCCCCGGGTCAGGAAGGCAAGGGGCGGGCAGCGGTCGTGTCGGGCAGGGGCGGGCCAGCTGGGTGCGCGGCCAGTCAGGCAAATGGCAGGTGCAGGTGCGGACCCGGCAGGCGCGCGGGGCGAGCGTGGGAGGGGCAGGTGCGCGGGGCAGGTGCGCGGGGCTGTGCCCGAGAGCTCTGAGGTCGCCAGCGGAGGGGGGCTGCTTTCCCCGCCGGGCTGACCCCGGGCCAGGGCTGATCTGACCTGAGAAGCCCAGCAGGGTTGGCTCTGAAGGGAGGAAACGGCGCCACTTGATGCTTCCGCCCCCTAGGCTCCCATTTAATGTCTCCCAAGAGGAAAGGAAAGCATGACCCAAACGACAAAGCAGAGGCCCAGCCAAGTTCGCAGTCCATGTCCATCGTCTGAGGCCACCGGTCTTCTTCCCTTCCTCCAGAACAGTCGCAGCCTAGCCCAGCCCAGCCCAGCAGGCGCCCCACCTCTTTTCTCTTTTACTGCCAGGATGATGAATTCATTCTGGGAAAGTGAAGCAAGGGCCATGCCCAGCCCCTCTGGCCATAGCACAGGTCTGCAAGTCCTCCTTTATATGATATGATGACCAAGGAGCTTCAGGAGTGGGGGTCAGGCAAGTGTGTGAAGACATCAGGATCCCCGAACAGGAATAGCTCCTCTCTTCCCATCTATGGGTACACCTTCAATCCAAACACTCATCAGGTTTTTATAGCACTTCTGGCCCATGACAGTCACAGTGGCCTCAGGCTACCAAGGGCAAGTTAAAACTCTGAGCCCAGTTGGTCACTTTTACAGAAGAGAGCTCCATGGAAGCAGGGTCTGCGAAAGACCCAGTCCCCACCCCAGGGTCCGGCTGGTTCTTGGTATTCTACTCTGCTCCTGCCTCTCCTCTCTCAAGAAGCCCAAGGTGCCCTGCCTTCCCAGGGACATCATCCACCCTGTGGGTCACCCTGGCGGGCTTGGCCCTGAGTCTCCCTCCACCATTGTCTTTGCTTCTGGGAAGTTCTAGGGACACATGTCCCATGGACAACGTGGCTTTATTCCTCCAGTTCATCCCCACCTGCAAACCAGAGGGACCAGAAGACAGGGGTCTCCATAGTGAGGAATCCTTCCTAATGACTCAAGAATCATGCCAGCGTTGGGCCTGAGCATGGCCCATTCGAATCTGGATGCCACTCGGATGTGCTTTGCAAGAATACTAAGAAGCCACTCTCCAGCTAGTTCGAACAATTCCCTTAAACATATGAACTGATCACCAATCTTACCTTCATCGTTAGCTCACTTGATTTCAGAGGTAAGGCTTTTATCTCTAGGTTTGTTTTCAATTTTTTAAAAATGTGGTTTAAAAATGTCATCTTGTAAAACTAAAATTCCGTACCCATTGCACAACTCACCATTTACCCCTGCCCCAGTCCCTGGAAACCACCATTCCACTTTTTCTATGAATTTGAGTACTCTAGATACTTCATATAAGCAGAATCATACAGTATTTGTCTTTTACATTCATCCCTCCATGGACACTTGGGTTTCTTCTAACTCTTAACTACTGTGAATAATACTGCTATGAACACGGGTGTGCAAATATCTCTTCTGGATCCTGCTTTCAATTCTTTTGGATACATACTCAGAAGTGGAATTGCTGGATCATATGGCAATTCTATTTTTAATTTTTTCAGGAACCACCATACTGTTTTCCATAGCTGCACAATTTTACAATCCCACTCACAGTGCACAGGGGATCAAATTTCTCTATATCTTCACCAACGCATGTTGTTTTCTCATTTTTTTTCCCTTAATAATAGCCTTCCTAATGGGTATGAAGTGATATCTCATTGTGGTTTTGGTTTGCATTGCCCTAATGGCTAGCAGTGTTGAGTGTCTTTTCACACTTTTGTTGGCTATTTGTACATCATCTTTGGAGAAATGTCCACTTAAGTCCTTTGCCCAGTGGACCGTTGTGCATCACATTTCCTTAAATTACTTAAATTGCATATTTCCTTTTAAAATAAAACATCATCAATAACAAGGAGTACTGTTTTAAAAAATATTTTCATTGTACATTTTTCCCTCTAGATTGTCATTTGATGTTGACATTGCCTTTGAAATACAGATCAAATAAAATCAAATTAACAAATATTTGTTATATATAACACCAAGGCACCTGCCATGTGTCTTAGTCTCCTTAGTCAAGACTTAGTCTGTTTGCTGTAACGAACACCATACACTGGGGACTTTACAGCAGACATTTATTTCTCACAGTTCTGGAGGCTGGAAAGTCTAAGGTCAAGGTACTGGCTGATTCAGCTCCTGGTGAGTGTCTTTCCCTGGCTTGCAGACTTCTCACTGTCTTCTCACTGTGTCCTCACATGGCGAAGAAACAGAGAGGAAGTGAGGGCTTTGGTGTTTCTTCTTAGAAGGGCACTAATCCTATTATGAGGGCCCACACTCATGACCTCATCTGAGCCTAATTACCTCCCAAAGGCCCTATCTCCAACCACCCCAAAGCGATCTAATTGGAAGATTAGGGCTTCAACTTATGAATGTTTTCATTTTTGTTTTGGTGGGGGTGGATGCAATTCAGCTATGGCAGTTAGATCCTAGAGAAAAAAATGCATATCCTCTGTCCATAGTATCTACATGTGATTATAGCAGCAAACCATATACAACCCAACATTCCATCTACAGGAAAATGGAGGAACAAATTTTTGTCTATTCATGTGGAGTACAACTTAGCAAACAAACAAAAAACCATGCCCCACTGACAAGGGCAACAACATGATGACTCTCAAATGTGACATGCATACATACTGTATGACGAGGTTGAAGAATGGATCAAATTCATCTGTGGTGACAGAAGTCAGAACAGTGGTTTCCCCCGAGTGCAGGGGCAGAGTGGTGTTGAGTAAGGTGGAGCAAGGGAAACTTTCTGGAGCAACAGAAAGTTGTCTTTGTCTTGGTGAATATTCAAGAATCCTATATTAAAAAGTTATAGAGCTATATACATCAAGGATTTGTGTATTTTACTGCATATAAATTACACTTCAATAAAACATGTTATCTAAAAAAGAAAAAACAAATGGTTCAAGATGACAGAGCCAATCAGGGGAGTGGACCTTTGCACGTCATTGTCACTTGAAGGTACATTCTCAGCTCTGTCTGGTCAACATGGTCAAGTGCCATTTCAGGCCTAGAGTGGCCTCGGGAAGCCTGCTTTCAGCTCTGATTTGCTGAGCATACTTCAGGCTGTCCCCATCTCCTTCAGAAGGACTAGGATGAACAATCTGTGGTCCCAACAGTGTGGGGTCTGCACTTCCCCACTACATTCTGTCCTGCCTTTCCTTAAAGGCCTCCTCTAAGCCTTGCTTCTTCTCTGCCCCACTCCCATTGGCCATCACAGGCCTCTGATCATTCCAAACTCTCCAGCCACACCTCAGCTCCTGAGAGGCTGGCACAATGTGCCTCTGTGGCTTGGGAACATCGAGTCATCACAATGTAGATGCAGCACAGTTAGATGCAGACATCATACACACACATGCACACTCTCACACACACAGTGAGACCCAGAATGGCTTTTTCTGCTTCATAACTTATATGTTCAGGTCTTCATTTGCCTCTCCTCAGACTCACATACCGAATTGCACGTGCCTTTCTTTTTAAATGTTAAGATATTGGGCTTAATGTTTTATTTCTTTTGTATCCTCTCATAGGGTTTTGCATTCAGTGATCATTCAATTTATACTACAGCCCAGCAGGTCTCAAGGTGCAGCTCAGGGACTCCTGGGATCCATGAGACCCTGGAGAGAGTTTGAAAGGTCAAAACTTAATACGAAGACCCCAGCTGCGCTTTTTGTTCTCATCTTTTCAGAATTCTACAGTGGAGCTTTCAGTTGTGCACGGGGAAGGTCTGTGTGACTCAGTGAACCAGCACTTTCCAAATGATGGATGTATAATAATCATTATACAAAAGTATATACATATATACAATCATTAGAGCGGGAAAGATTGATTCAAGTGCCAGATAGAGCAATTAATTTTAACATAACAGTGTAAACTACCATGCATCAAGTTTTGGTGCAGTATCAAATAATAATATCTACAATGACATGGTTTGGCTGTGTCCCCACCCAAATCTCACCTTGTAGCTCCCATAATTCCCACATGTTGCGGGAGGGACTCGGTGAAAGATGATTGAATCGTGGGGGCGGGTCTTCCCTGTGCTGTTCTCATGCTAGTGAATGGGTCTCAAGAGATCTGACGGTTTTAAAAATAGGAGTTTCTCTGCACAAGCCCTCTCTTTGCCTGCTGCCACCTACATAAGATGTGACTTGCTCCTCCTTGTCTTCCACCATGATTGTGAGGCCTCCCCAGCCATGTGAAACTGCAAATCCAATAAACCTCTTTCTTTTGTAAATTGCCCAGTCTCAGGTTGTCTTTATCAGCAGTGTGAAAATGGACTAATACACACAATTATCTGAAAAGAGTATTAAGATACTCCTCACTGTTTCAACTATGTATCTGTGTGAAACTAGGTTTTTCTCCACACCTACAACGAAAACAACATATTGCAACAGACTGAATGCAAAAGGAGCCCTGGGAATCCAGCTGTCTTCTCTTAAGGACATTAAAGAGATTTGCAAAAATGTAAAACAATGTCATTCTTCTCACTAGATATTTTGTTTTGGAAAATAAAACTGTTCTTCATAAAACTATTAACGTTAACAGGCAATGGTTGTATTGTTTTTATTTCTAAGTGAATTAATAAATTAAAAATTTGTCACTTTTTTTTTTTAATACAGGGTCTCACTCTGTCATCCAGGCTGGAGTAAGGTGACATGATCATAGTTCACTGCAGCTTCAATCTCCCAGGCTCAATGCGATCCTCCCACCTCAGCCTCCTGAGTAGCTGGAATCACAGGTGTGTGCCACCACACCCAACTACTTTTTTTTTTGTGCGCGTGTGTGTGTATATATATATATTTATTATATATATTATATATAATAATTATATATATAATATATATATAATATATATATATATTTGTAGAGACAGGGTTTTGTCATGTTGCTCCTCACTTTTAACTTTGAATGCAGTAAATATCAATAGCAGAACCTTCATAAACAAAAGCTCTTTGGGCTCCTCTGTCACTTTTAAGTGTATAAAGGGGTCCTGAGAAAAAAATGTTTGAGAACCACTGCTTTAGACTGCCTGGCTGAAACACTGAGCAGATCCATTAGAAACTAAAGGGACAAATAACCTAGGTTTAGAGTCAGACTTGGGTGTCAATCAAGGTTCCTCACCAAACTAGCAGATTTGGAACAACTTATTTAATACTTTTTAAACTCAGATTTTTAAAAAAATATGTGAAATGGGGAAAACAATATCCTTTTAGGACTGTTGAGATTAAATGGGATAACACATGAAACATGCCAGCAGGCACTTATGCAGCCACCATTACTTATGCAGCTGCCCTTCACCCTGCAGGGCTGGGAGCAGCCAGGCTTGCTGAGCCGGGGTGACATTATCCAGAATCAGAGCCAGCTGACCAACTACGTGGAAAGCAAGCAGCTCTCTGTGTCCCAGCATGCACCCTGGGAGAGCCAGAGGATGGTGCAGGGCTGATTCTTCAGAGCTCTTCCAACCTGGGAGAAGGGCGTGCTCATTTTGGAAGGGCCAGAAACCCAGACAGAGCACCTTAGTGGAAGTACAGGTCCTAGTTCAACTCAATTCAATCAGCCAGATGTGGATGAAGCACCTACTAGATCTCAGGCAATGTGTAAGCTTCAGAGATGCATCAGTGCGCAAAAGTGACACAGATGTGGAACTTGTGCCACTCACATTCTAGTACAAAGATCCAGAAAATGAGGCAGCAGCTCACAGGGTCCCTAGGGAGGACTGACCTGAGGATGGGAGCACTAAGAGTGGAAAACCCACAAAGGGCAGAGGACAGACAGTGACCCTACAGGCTCTTGTGCGTGACCAAAAGAGTGTGCATGGTCATGTGGTGCCACCAAGAGGAACTGGTGATGTAGGGCTGGGGTGGGGTGAGGCTCATTGTGAACACAGCCATGGAGAGCCAGGATCATGACTGTCAGGACAGTGGAGAGACCACAGGCTTCTCCTGGAGCAAGAGGACCAAGAGACAAGGAAGATGCTGAGGCTGAACAAGGCTGACTTTGGGTAGAAACTCTCACCCACCTTTCTGAATCATAGCTCTGCTGGTCGCTTCCCTGCAGCACCAAGCTGGGAGGATGAGAAACCCAGAGACCTGTGAACTCTGGCTTGGCAGAAGGCTTAGCCTAGATAAAAATTTCTGAGTCTGAACGGGGTCAGAGGAGGCAGGCAAAGGTAAACTGAGCTCTCCTGAAAGAGGGAAAGCCATCATTTTGGGTTGCTCCCCTTTTGTTCTGCAAAACAAAAGAAAGAGGGAGGGCCACCATTTGGGGTTGCTCCCCTGTTGTTCTTGGAAACAATCTGGGTGGACCCGGCGGTGATGCAAAGGTCCAGTTCCCAAGCCTGATTGTAGCTGGCACTGGGGCGTGACTATTGCCCTCAGGAAGGACAGCCATTCAGGGCAATGTGTCCAAGCTTCTAAACTGTTTTTGTTGGTTCTGCCGGTAAAACTGCTACTTACAGACTGTTTCCCCTGTGAATCTCCTGAAGGTGCCAGATGTGTCTGTGCAGAAAATCCATGGCTCTCATTTGGAAAGGTGTGAGTTCACACTTTTAGCTGCAGCAATGCAGCCTGAAACATACACTGCAGGTTTTGGGAAGAATCCAAAGTTTTAGATGGTTTGATCTGCAACTGTGACTGGGAATGTGTATATCCTACAGTTCCATGTGTCCCTTAGTTTCAAGTGTCCCTTACGGGTTTTCTGCATCATTGTGTTGCTCGTAGCCAGCATGGGAGGACAGGAAGAAGCAGAAGCAGAACTCAAGCCTAGCAAGGAAGAGACCCCGGCACATGGGTGACCCACTGTGGGAAGGAAAGGCAACCAACTCTCATGAACTTGAGTGACACGGAAGTAAGAAAACAGCTCCAAGGGGAGGCTGAAGCTATTATTGTCCGTTTCTCAGAAAAGGAGACTCCAGTTAAGAGTCCAGTTGGAAAACAGGTTTTGACCAAAATAAGAATATAAATCAGTACTATAGCTTACAGGATCATCTAAGTAGCTAATCCTGAGGGCGGATGATGTTGTGTGCTCACTTGAGCAGTATGGAAATCCCTGGTCACCCTGTCTTTTACCCATTAGGCTACTGAAGTGCACACAGTCTGTGAGTAGCCCAACGCCACTCAGCTAGAGCCTGGGTCTCCAAAGTTAAGACCCTGCATCAGAGTCTTCTTGGTCCCAGTAACACATCCCATGCTTCCTCTTGTGAAGATGAATCCAAACTGAGAGGTCACCAGGTCAAGGGCAAGGGAAGATCCACACGCTTGTGCTGACCTCCCAGAGTCTGTGTGATCCTGCCACCACTTCTCTTCCTCCTTGTCCCAATCCTACGCCTGTGACCTGATGACCATTTCACTGTTTATTTATACCTTGTCTGGACTGCAAGATATGTGAAAAACCGAGGCGGGAGGATCACCTAAGGTCAGGAGTTTAAGAGCAGCCTGACCAGCATGGAGAAACCCCGTCTCTACTAAAAATACAAAATTAGCAAGGCTTGGGGGTACATGCCTGTAATCCCAGCTACTCGGGAGGCTGGGGCAGGAGAATTGCTTGAACCCAGGAGGTGGAGGTTGCAGTGAGCCAAGATCGCGCCATTGCACTCCAGTCTGGGCAACAAGAGCGAAACTCCATCTCAAAAAAAAAAAAAAAAAAAAAAGAAAGAAAAGAAAACAAAAACCAACACTCAAAAGACCGGCAAAACTTGTTGCCTTTGTTCCTGCTTTTCACTCTTGATGAAGCCATTTCTGCTGGTGGCAGCTGCACAGATTGTTTGGAGGAAGAGCATGGAAATTGGATGAGCCCAACCCAGAACCTCTACTTCTGCCCTCAGTGGCTGGGTGGTTTGGGGCATGCCATTTAACCTCTCTGCGCCTGGCTTCTTCATCTACACAACAGGGACAGTGACACCCATCTCATAGGGTGGTTATGGGGATTCAGTGAGAAAATGGAGAGAAGGTGACTTGAATAATCCTGGATGCAAGTGAAGCATCCCGTAAGTGGTCACTGTGGTTGTTATATTAATAGATTCTTTTATCTCTCACTGTCATAAGACATCAAGAGAGAAACTGGCTAAACTTCAGTGTTGATTTAGAAACAACTTATGTAAGGGATTACAAAAAAATTAAAAAAGAACTATATGACACGCATCCTGAAATACAGGCAGACCTCACTTTATTGTGCTTCACTTCATATGCAGATACTGCATCTTTTACAAAATGAGGGTTCCTGGCAAACCTGCCTCCAGTAAGTCTACTAGCGCCATTTTTTTCCAACAGCATGTGCTTACTCCCTGTCTCTGTGGAACGTTTTGGTAATTCTGGCAATATTTCAAACGTTCTCAGCATTATCAGATATGGTATGGGGATCTGTGATCAGCCATCTTTGAGGTTACTATTGTGACTATTTTTGGGGTGCCATGATCAGTGTCCACAGAAGACAGTGAACTTCATTTATGCATGTGTGTGCGCTTTGGTTGCTCCACTAACCAGCTGTTCCCTATCTCTCTCCCTCTCCTTGAGCCTCTCTGTTCCCTGAGATACAACAATATTGAATTAGATCAATTAATAACACTACAATGGCCTCTAATCATTCAAGTGAAAGTCGCACATATTTCTCTTTAAATCAAAAGTTAGAAATGATTAAGCTTAGTGAGGAAGGCATATTAAAAGCCAATAGAGGCCACAAGCCAGGCCTCTTGTGCCAAACAGTTAGCAAAGTTATAACCACAAAGGAAAGTTTTTAAAGGATATGATAGTGCCACCCCAGTGAAAAAAGAAATCATAAGAAAGTGAAATAGCCCTATTGATATGGATAAAGTTTTATTGCTCTGGGTAAAATATCAAACAAACTACAATATTCTCTCAAGACAAAGCTTAATCCAGAGCAGGGTCCTAACTTTCTTCAATTCTGTGAAGGCTGAAAGGTGCAGAAGCTGCAGAAGAAAAGTTGCGGAGCTGGGAGAGGCTGGTTCATGAGGTTGAAGAAAATAAGCCATCTCCCTAACATAAAAGTGAAAGGTAAGGCAGCAAGTGCCAATGCAGAAGGTGCAGAATGTCTTCCAGAAGATCTAGCTAAGATCACTGATAAAGGCGGTTACACTAACAAACTTTCAGTGTAGACAAACAGTCTTATATTGGAAGAAGGTGCCTTCTGGGACTTTCATAGTTAGAGAAAAGTCCATGACTGGTTCGAAGCTTCAAAGACAGGCTAACTCTTTTGTTAGGGGCTAATGTAGCTGGTGACTTTAAGCTTACTTTAATGCTAACACCAATGCTTACTTTTCCAAAAAGCTTAGGGCTCTTAACAAGTATGTCAAATGGGAAGGAGGAAGGGGGTGAGGGACGAAATACTACCTATTGCATACAATGTACACTATTCAGATGATGAATACACTAAAATCCCAGACTTCCCCACTATGCAATATAACATCCAGGTAACACAATTGCACTTGTACCCCCTAAATCTATAAAAATTACAAAAGAAGTATGTTAAATCTATTGTCTGTGTCCAGAAATGGAAAAACAAAGCCTGGATGACAGCACATCTGTTTACAGCATGGTTTACTGAATATCTCAAGTCCACTGTTGAGATCTACTGCTTAGAAAAAAAATTTCTTTGAAAACATTAGTTCATTAATACAATGCATCTGGTCACCCAAGAGCTCTGATGGAGACATACCAGGAAATTAATGTCATTTCTGCATCTGCTAACACAACACTCATTCTGCAGCCCTTGGATCAAAGAGTAATTTTGACTTTCAAGTCTTATATTTTAAGAAATACATTTGTAAGAATACAGCCACCATAAAGGGTGATTCCTCTCATGGATCTGGGCAAAGTCAATTGAAAACCTTCTGGAAGGGATTCTGCATTTAAGACGCCATTAAAAACATTTGTGATTCATTGGAGGAGGTCAAAATAAAACATTAAGAGGAGTTTGGAAGAAATTGATTCCAACCCTCATGGGTAAGTTTGATGGCTTCAAGACTTCAGTGTAACTTCAGTTAGAGCAGATGTGATGGAAATAAGAGAACTAGCATTAGAAATGGAGCCTGAAGATGTGACTGAATTGCTCCAATCTCATGAGAAAATCTGAACAGATGAGGAGTTGCTTCTTATGATTGAGTGAAATGGGTGGTTTCTTGAGATGGAATCTACTCTTGTGAAGATACTCTGAATATTGTTGAAATGGCAACAAAGGATTGAGAATACTACATAAACTTCGTTGATAGAGTAGTGGCAGAGTTTGGGAGGATTGACTTCAATTCTGAAAGAATTTACACTATGGGTCAAACATTATCAAACAACATTATATGCTACAGAGAAACCTTTTGTCAATTGATGTGGCAAGCTTCATTGTTGTCTTCTTTTAAGAAATTGCCACAGGTGCTCTAATCTTCAGCAACCACCACCCTGATCAGTCAGCAGCCATCCACACTGAGGTAAGGCCCTCCACCAGCAAAAAGATTATGATTCTTTGAAGTCTCAGATGAATGTTGGCATTTTTAGCAATTAAGTATTTTAAAATTAAGGTACACATACTGTTTTTTAGACATAATACTATTGCACACTTAATGGAGAAGACATTACTTTTATGTGCACTGGGAAACCAGAATGTTTGTATGGCACACTTTATTGTGATATTGGCTTTATTGCAATGGTCTAGAACCAAATCTGCAATATCTCCAAATATGCCTGTATTCCAAGGAAAAAAGTTTTTTCTTTTGTTTTTGTTGTTGTTGTTGTTGTTTTGCACAAATCCTTTGAGAAAGAAGGCAAAACAAAACAAAAACTCATAGCAGTATATGTATGTGACAGAATGTATTTCTGAAATCCATGTGATTCCTAAGTGGGACTGAGTGGCCACGTGTTGGTAGTTTGGCTGGCATGGGACTGCTCCTTACCCTTTACTGATTCCCATGTCCTCATTCCTCAAGCCAAGGGCATATTGCCTACACCTCTGCATGGAACCCGCAACAACCCCATTTCTTTCTACCTCCCTGTAAAGTGCTTGAAAACGTCACTCCTCTCTCACTCAGCCTGCAGACCTCTACCCACCCGGAGTGTGGTTACAGGAGATGAAGAGGCTCAAGCCGGGAAACTCATAATTTTGCACACATTTCCTTTCTGCATTGTTGTAGCAATGAAAATATACATGGTCAAATAAAGGAGGAAAACATGTTGTGGAGGTCACGAAGTTCCGCATGTCATCCCTTCAGTTCCAATCTCTCCCTGGGCGCTTCCTTGTTTTGATCCTACTTCCTTCTTGAATCTCAAATCGTCCTCCTTCACTCCAGCAGCTCCTGCCCTTACCTTCCTGACCATAGCATCCACCTAGCTAGTCTCCCTACCCACAGTCACTTCTTTCCAGATGTCTTCCAGCGGCCTCCAGGGAACGTTCCCACTGGCCCCAGATGAAACCCTCCAGGGCTCCCAAAGTTTCCAGGGACAAGCAGAAGAATCCCATCTCCAGGCGTCACCCTCCCCCTGACGTAGGTTCTGGAATACTCTGCTAAGAACGCCGTTCCTGGTCACCCGTGTGGGGTCGGGGGCTCCTCAGTGCCCAGCCTGCTGCCCACAGGCGGGGACAAGCCAGGAGGCCCTGGCCCAGGGTCTGGGGTCCATGCCCAGCCAGCCCCATTTCCTGCCTGGGGATGGGTACAGATGGGCGCCACGCTCGGGTCTCCCAGGAGCTGATAATTAGAGGGAGTTGGAGGAGTGTCTGCCACTGCCCGCGCAGCCCCAACGGGAGGTGTATGGGCACGTGGGAAACCGCCAGCACAGGCAACCTGGGGCCCTTCAAAGGCGACTCCCTCGGGCCGCTCAGGGTCCCAGCTGTGGGCGGCCGCGTCCGGGGTCCCGCCCAGCCGTCCCCTCCCCACGTCAGCCCCGCGTCCTCTCACCCAGTCTCCGGCTCCTGCCTTCGCGCGCCGGGGGAAGATGGCGCCACGGCGCCCCCGCCATGCCAGCCGAACCTACCTAGGCGCCTACGCAAGCGCGGTGCGTCACGGGAGCAGCGCAGTCGCGCATGGAGTCTACGCGGAAGTTCCCGCCAGTAGACCCGAGGAAGCGGATTCTGTCTACACGGCCTGCCTCTCCTGCCTTCAGACCCCAGTGTGGCTGTTGGGTGCATCTCCCTTTTCCCACCGCGCCTTTCCCCTGTGGTGTGCCCCCCTCGCGTCTAATTCCTCTTTTCCACCGCGCCCTTCCTTCCCCTGCGGTGTTCCCCCCCTGGTGTCCATCTTCACTTTCCAGCTGTGTGTTCCTGCCACCCCTCCCCCCGTCCCCCCACGCGCCCGCCCCGCCTGCCCCCGCTGGCCCCCCCCCCCCCGCCCCCCCCCCCCCCGCCCCCCCGCCCCCCCCCCCCCGTCAGTGCTCCCCTGCCCGCGTCCACGCCCCCGCCTCCTGGGTCCACACGTCTCCCCGGCCTGCTTGCTCGCCTCCCTCCCACCCCCACTGGTGACTTTTCCAGCTGTTCTGGTCCCTGGTGCAGCTCCCGGGTCTTCCCTGCTGGGATCCTGGGAGCATTACATGGGGTCTGAGGGTGTCTCCTGAAGTCCTGTGAAATGAATTTCCACGTTAAAATGTTTCTGTGAAAACGCTTCTGGCGTTGCCTCCCATCCATGACCCCCACAGTACTTTCACGTACTCCTTGCAAAGTTGGCTTGAGGACTCCTTTGGGTGCCAGCTGCATCTGTTAGCCTGTAGGTTCCTGGAAATGAGGATCTGTGTTTATTTCTGTACATCCACACTCGGGAATTAAATTCTGACATACCTTTTTTTATTTCTCTTCCATTTACTGTGCTTTACAGATGTAGTTTTTACAAACTGAAGGTTTGTGACAACCCTGTGTGAACAAGTTCTCTGAAAAAAATATGTGGAGAAAAGACACTATTCCACTGAAAAATTTCCAAACTGCGTAGATATAAAAATTAAGGTGCACTCCAGAGAACAGAGAGAAGGTCCAGGTTTTATAGCAAAAGTGCCTGCCCAAGTTCCCAATCAGGTCTGTTTATGCAAATAAAGGCTTGAAACTTACTTAGTTCTGATTGGTTGACACAGCTGAACCCTGATTGGTCAATATTGCTGAGCTCTGATTGGTTAATACAACTCACCCCTGATTGGCCAATAAGGTGAGCTCTGATTGGTTGATTCAGGTGAGAGCTAACTGTCCAACAGATAAAAATGTGCCAGTATTCCAGGAACTCAGAGTACATGTGTGGCTCTTAGTCAGCAAATGGCTAGTTGGCTCTGTTCTAAATTTAGGCCCGGTTGGTCCCGTGGGAGCCATTTTGAAGGACTGGCTCTTTGCAATTCACATTTGTTCAAGCCTGCTTATAGCAAGTCTATGGGTGCCATTTTTCCAGCACCACGTGCTCAGTCACTGTCTCTTGTGCCATCATTTTGGTAATTCACTTACCATTTCACACTTTTCATTATGAGTCTATCTGTTATGGCAATCTGTGATCAATGATCTTTGACATTACTGTTTTGGGGTGCCATGAAACCACCACACCTATATAAGGTGGCAAACCTGATCAATAAATATTGCCTGTGTTCTGACTCCTCCACCATCTCTCTCCCTCTCCCTCTCTTTGGGCCTCCCTATTCCTTGAGACACAATACTATTGTAATCAGGCAAATCAATAACCCTGCAGTGCCCTCTAAGTGTTCAAGTGAAAGAAAGAGTTGCACATCTTTCACTTTAAATCGAAAGCTAAAAATGATTAAGCTTAGTGAAGAAGGGGTGTCAAGATGGGCCAAAAGCTAGGCCTCTTGTGCCAAATAGTTGGCCAGCTGTGAATGCAAAGGAAAAATTCTTGGAGGAAATAAAAAGTGCCACTCCAATAAACACAGGAATAAGAAAATGAAACAGCATTATTGTTGACATAGGGAAAGTTTGAGTGGTCTGGTTAGATCAAACCAGCCACAACGTTCCCTTAAAAAACAAAGCCTAATCCAGAGAAATGTCCTAACTCTTCAATTTTATTAAGATTTGAGAGAGGTGAGGAAGCTGCAGAAGAAAAGTCAGAAGTTAGCAGAGGTTGGTTCATGAGGGTTAAGGAAAGAAGCCATTTCTATAACATAAAAGTGCAAGATAAAGCAGCAAGTGCTGATGGAGAGACTGCAGCAAGTTATCCAGAAGATCTAGCTAAGATCATTGATGAAGATGGCTACACTAAACAACGGATTTTCGTCATAAATGAAATGGCTTTATATTAGAAGAACATGCCATTCAGGACTTTCATAGCTAGAGAGGAGAAGTCTATGACTGTCTTTAAAGTTTCAAAGACAGGCTGACTTTCTTCTTAGGGGCTAATGCAGCTGGTGACCTTAAGGCCAATAATTATCCTTAAGAATTATGCCAAATCTATTCTGCCTGTGCTCTATAAATGGAACAATAAAGCCTGAGTGACAGCATATCTGTTTACAGCATATGGTTTACTGAATATTTCAAGCCCACTGTTGAGACCTACTGCTCTGAAAAAAAATTCCTTTCAAAGTATTACTACTCACTGACAATGCACTTGGTCACCCTAAAGCTCTGAAGGAGATGTAGAAGGAGATTAATATTTTCATACCTGCTAACATAACATCCACTCTGCAGCCCATGGATGAAAGAGTAATTTTGACTTTCAAGTCTTATATTTTAAGAAATACATCTCATAAGGCCATACTTGCCACAGAGAGTGATTCCTCTGATGGATCTTGGGATAAGTCAATTGAAAATCTTCTGAAAAGGATTCACCATTCAAGATGCCATTAAGAACACCCATGATTCACGAAAGGTGGTTAAAATATCAACATTAAGAGGAATTTGGGAGAAGTTCATTCCAATCCTCCTGGATGAATTTGAGGGGATTAAGACCCCAGTGTAGGAAGTTACAGCAGATGTGGTGGAAACAGCAAGAGAACTAGAATTAGAAATGGAGGCTGAAGATGTGACTTAATTGCTACAACCTCATGAGAAAATTTGAACAGACGAGGAGTTTTTTCTTCTGGATGAGCAAAGGAAGTAGTTTCTTGAGATGGAATTTACTCCTTGTGAAGATGCTGTGAACATCGTTGAAATGACAACAAAGGATTAAGAATACTATATAAATTTAGTTGGTATGGCAGTGGCAGGGTTTGAGAGGATAGTCTCCAATTTTGAAAGATTTTGCCCTGGGGGCCAAATGCTGTCAAACAACATTGCATACTACAGAGAAATATTTTTCTGAAAGGGTCAAACATCATTGTTGTCTGTTTTTAGAAATTGTGAAACCCACCACAACCTTCAACAACCTGAATTAGTCAGCAGCCATCCATATTGAGGCAAGACCTTGCAGCAGCAAAATTATGATGACTGGCTGAAGACACATGATTGTTAGCATTTCCAGCAATATTTTCAAATTAAGGTGTGTACATTGCTTTTCCAGATATAATGCTATTGTACATTTAATGAACTACAGTAGAGTGTAAATATAACACAAACAACTTGTTTGTTTATCTTATTTGCTTTACTGCAGCAGTCTGAAATTTAAACTCCATTTTAAAAAAATGGGCAGAAGACATGAACAGACACTTCTCTAAGGAAGACATACAAATGACCAACAAATATATGAAAAAATACTCCATATCAGGCATATCTCCTGGATATCTCAGGATATCAGGAATATCTCCCAGGCATGCCTGTATGTGTTCAATAAATGCCTGCTAAAATGCAGAGCTGGTAAAATGCCTAGGCTTGCCTTAGGTCAATTCCTTTGAGGCATTATTTTTCCTCCATTACAGTGATAATGGAAATCTAGAACAACATAACCTTCCCATGCTGGAAGGAGGCCCTATGTGCTGTTTGCTCTTCAAGCCCTTGTTTGGCAGTGAGGAAACAGAATCTCAAGTGGAATGACTTGCTGCAATGGCTACTCAGAGTGGATGCTTCCATACCTATGTGTTGTCTATAAATGTTCTCTTTTTGAAGGTCGATCTTCAAGGACCTCAAACTGTATTCAACTGGGAGTAATAATAAGCTAACATTTTTTTTGAAGATTTGTCACATACAACAATGCTCTTGGCTCCTACCAATAATTGTAATTCAAGTTCAGATCACAACAATCCAAAAGAGTGGTTGAAGCCAAACCTCGAATCATCCTGGCCATCAACATTGACAGGTAAAGTATGTGGGTATTTAATCAGCACAGGATTTGGCTGGAAAAAAGTAGTTTTCTGAGAGTAGTAAAAACACTAAACTCGTTCCCTTCTCATAGTTTGTTCTCCATCTTGTTTGCAGAACACAACACTGAATGCAAATCCAAACTCCTTGCTTGCATCACCTTACAATTGCGCCAATGAACTTGGCTTATTTTGTTCTTTCAATGTAAATACCCCTTTTAGAAGGGAGCCAAAAGCTTCCTTTTTCTTTCTGAAGCCAAGCAAGGAGCAGTAGACTGTACACACACACACACACACACACACACACACATTTTAAAAAGAGGACAAGAAAAGTTCTAAAATCCACTCAATAAAAATGTCTGCCATCTTTCTAAACAGGAAACAAAAGAAGATTTCAAGTTTTTTTTCAACCTTTATAGGATCAGCCGGTACATGTGCAGTCTTTTTTTTTTTTTTTTTTTTTTTTTTTTTTTGGTGGTTTTTCTCTT
>NC_037670.1:21692742-21806295 GCF_003255815.1 Theropithecus gelada
CGCCATTCTCCTGCCTCAGCCTCCCGAGTAGCTGGGACTACAGGCGCCGCCACCGCGCCCGGCTAATTTTTTGTATTTTAGTAGAGACGGGGTTTCACCTTGTTAGCCAGGATGGTCTCGATCTCCTGACCTCGTGATCCGCCCGCCTCGGCCTCCCAAAGTGCAGGGATTACAGGCGTGAGCCACCGTGCCCGGCCGTGCAGTCTTGTTACATAGGTATATTGTGTGATGCTGAGGCTTGAGGTGTGAATGATTCCACCACCCAGGTACTGAGCATAGTAACCAACAATTAGTTTTTTAACCCTTTCCCCCTGCCTTCCTTCCCCGCTCTAGTCTGTTGTTTTTATGTCCATGAGTACCCAGTGTTTGGCTCCTACATTTAAGTGAGAATATGCAGTATTTGGTTTCTGTTCCTGCATTAATTTGCTTAGGATAAATGGCCGCCAGCTGCATCCACGTTGCTGCAAAGGACACTATTTCATTCTTTTTTATGGCTATGTGGTATTCCATAGTCTGTATGTACAACATTTTCTTTATCCAGTCCGACAGTGATGGGCACATAAGTCAATTCTATGTCTTTGCTATTCTGAATAGGACTGCAATGAACATGCAAACACATATGTGTTTTTGGTAGAACGATTTGTTTTCTTTTGGATATGCACACAGTAATGGGATTGCTGGGTTGAATGGTAGTTCTGTTTTAAGTTTTAGAGAAATCTCCAAACTGCTTTCCACAATGTCTAAGTTAGTTTACATTCCCACCAACAGTGTATAAGCATTCACTTTTCTCTGCAGCCATGAGAGCATCTATTGTTTGTTTTGTTTTGTTTTGTTTTTCACTTTTTTATAATAGCCATTCTGACTGGTGTGAGATGGTACCTCACTGTGGTTTTGATTTGCACTTTTTTGATTATTAGTAATATGGAGCATTTTTCATATGTTTGTTGGCCACTTGTATGTCTTCTTTAGAGAAGTGTCTGTTCATGTCTTTTCCCCATTTTTTGATGGAGTTGTTTGTTTTTTGCTTGTTCAACTATTTAAGTTTTTATAGATTTTGGATATTAGACCTTTGACAAATGCATAGTTTGTGAGTTTTTTAATCCCATTCTGTAGGTTCTCTGTTTATTGTTGACAGTTTATTTTGCTGTGCAGCAGCTCTTTAGTTAAGGTATTACTGATGAATAAAAAGTATATGTTTGTGGTATACAACACAATGTTTTGAAACATGCATACATTGTGAAATAGCTAAATTGAGCTCATTATCTTATGTGTGACCTCACATACTTATTATTTTCATCCTCCTAACTGAAATTTTGTACCCACTGACCAACATCTCCCCAACTCTATGCCCAGCCTCTAGTAACCACTGTTCTGCTCTCTGCTTCCATGAGTTTAAGCTTTTTAGATTCCACGTATCAGTGAGATCAGATGGAGTATGTCCTTCTGTACCTGGTTTATTTCACTTGCCATAATGACTTCTACGTTCAGGATTTCCTTTAGATAAGGCTTACTAGTATTCCATTGTGTATATATACTACATTTTCTTATCCATTCATCTGTCGATGAACACTTAGGTTGATTCCAAATCTTGCCTACTGTGACTATGCTGCAGTGGACATGGGAGTGCAGCTATCTCTTTAGCATACTGGTCTCTTTTCTTCTGGATGTATATCCAGTAGTGAGATCGCCAGAAATCATATGGTAGTTCTACTTGTCAAGTTTTGAGACACTTCCACACTATTTTCTATAATCGCCGTGGCCTCTTTTGCTTTGAATTTGTAAATTCCAGTTCTCATCTCAGCTTTGCCACTTTTCTGGCTCGTTCACCTATTTTTTCTGACTCTGATTTTTCTCACCTATATGACCAGATGATTAAGATGATGATTAACTGTCCACCTTAATAGTTTTAATAAAGATAAAATGAAAAAATGTCCTGTAGTCTCCACACTGCCTGAAGTCAATAGTATAAACTTAGGGTGGAGTGGGTCTCTTGGAAAGGAGGGCACATGGCCGGGCGCGGTGGCTCAAGCCTGTAATCCCAGCACTTTGGGAGGCCGAGGCGGGTGGATCATGAGGTCAGGAGATCGAGACCATCCTGGCTAACATGGTGAAACCCCGTCTCTACTAAAAAAAAATACAAAAAACTAGCCGGGCGTGGTGGCGGGCGCCTGTAGTCCCAGCTACTCGGAGGCTGAGGCAGGAGAATGGCGTGAACCTGGGAGGCGGAGCTTGCAGTGAGCCGAGATCGCGCCACTGCACTCCAGCCTGGGTGACACAGCGCGAGACTCCGTCTCAAAAAAAAAAAAAAAAAAAAAAAAAAAGGAAAGGAGGGCACATGAGGGCCTCAGCCCTGTCCTTTGCATCAGGGCCCAGTCAGAACCACCATGCACACTGGGAAAGGCCTCAGATTCCCCAGGTCCTGACTGAGCAGACCACTCAGCTGTTTGTCCTCAGGCTGCTCCACACACTGGCAGCTGCTGTTAACAGAATGCATGCTCTGCAGTTGTATGGGACATACAAAGTTCCCACACACCAACCCTGTTATGCAGCCCACAATTTCCTCCATTGGATTCAATGCTGGTTGAGGCCATTGTGTCTCAGCTGAGTTTGCACATTGGAATCATAGGGAACATCTAAAGAATACAGAACCAAGGTGCCACCCCCAGAGATTCTAACATCATTGGCCAGGAGGGGCCCTAGGAATTTATATTTTTTTAAAAAACTCTAGGGACTCTAATGCATAGACAGAATTAGACCTGCTAAGTTAGTACGTAGAGTTCCTCAGCCTGAGACTATCGATATTTTGGGCTGGGTGATTCTTTGCTGTGGGGGGTCTGTCCTGTGCATAGTAGGAGGTTGAGCAGATCCCTGATCTCTGTCCACTAGATGGTCAGTGGCAATGACCCAGCTGTGACCACTGACAGTGTTGCCCTAGGAGGCAAAATTGGCCTGGTTGAGAACTACTGAGTTTAGTAATAAAGGATGAGAGGAGAGAGGCTACACTGACTCCTGATCCTCAAGGTATAGTCCCCAGATCAGCACCACTGGGGAGCCTGTTAGAACAGAAGAATGCCTCCCCACTTTGGAATCCTCATTTTATCAAGATCCCCTGTGATTTGGGTACAAAAGCTTGAGAAGTACTGCCAGGTCACAGGTGTTTTTTTCCTCCTGGAAATACTTATTTACAGGATTAGTTTATTAAAAGAGCAATTGCCCATTTGAATCTTAAAAAATACGAGATCAGAGTCATAGAATGTCAAAGCAAAAAGGACCCTGGAAAGGTCATTTCAACCTCCCGACAGGAAGACTGAGATGGTGGTTTGGCTCACAGAAGCAGAGCTTGCTCAGGCCGAGTGACTGGCAGGGCAGGCAGGTGAGAAGATGAAGTCATGCCCGAGGTGTGCCTTGTTGGTAGAATGGGTGGAGGTAAGGAGGGCAGAATGAAAGGAAACCTTAGTGATGCCCTAATCAGGAAGTACCATGAGTGAGCTGGCTGCTGTTACACAGAAAATGTACTTTTCAAGTACCTCGCCCTTCTAGACACCTCCCAAATGGCATTCCTGCCAGACCCTTGCTTCCTGGTATATGAACAAGGGTTGCCTCTTGGTGGGGTGTGAGTTACCACAGAAGCGTGAATGAGAAGGGGCCTTGGAAGCAAGTCCCAGCCTTCAGGGCACAGCCTGGCACCACACCCACTGCAGAGCTGGTGGGGCAGAGGGCAGGCCTGCCTATTGGCATACCACTCTGGCTTCTGAAAGACCAGTTCCTGGAGTTTCCTCCAACATCCCCAAAATGTTTGTGCAGATGATGGCTGCTGGACTGTCACTACCAAGGTTAGTCCCCAAGATGGGAAAAGTCACAAAAGAGCAGGCTGTGAGGGATGCTGTGGAAAGGGAGCATAATAATGGGTGGGGTGGGATGGCATGTTGGGCATGGGGGTATATCTCTAAATTAGCACCTCCCACTCCCATCACTCTCCTCTTTCTCTGCCTTTTTTCTCTCCTCCATAGAACCTATGGCACCTGGCATTATTTTAGACATTCACTTGCTAACGTGTTTATTACCTGGAGTGTGACCCTCCTTCTCTGCTAGACCCAAGTTCCATGAGGACAGAGCTTTTGGTTCCCAACTGAATCCCCAGGGCCAAGGACAGGGTCTGGAGTACATTGGCACTCCACAAATATTTGGGGACTAACAGAATAAATGAGTGAGCAAATAGGTAAAGAACCAGGTTTGTTTATTTATTTATTTATTTTATTTATTTATTTTTTTTGAGACGGAGTCTCGCTGTCGCCCAGGCTGGAGTGCAGTGGTGCAATCTTGGTTCACTGCAACCTCCGCCTCCCGGAGTAGCTGGGACTACAGGCACCTGCCACCATGCCCTGCTAATTTTTTTGTATTTTTAGTAGAGACGGGGTTTCACCACGTTAGCCAGGATGGTCTCGATTTCCTGACCTCGTGATCCGCCCGCCTCGGCCTCCCAAAGTGCTGGGATTACAGGCGTGAGCCACCGCGCCCGGCCATGAACCACGTTTATTTAATGACGATGGGAGGAACCACCTCTTCCTTCTTCCTCTCCCTCTGACAACTTGAGTCACTGCATTTTTACAAAGCTGCTTGTGGTTTCCCTAGTAAAGGACCATGAAGAATAGCTCAATTTTCCTACACCTGGGAGGCAGTTCTATTGATTGGATTCATTCTCTTCTCTTTCAAAGACATTAAAACTGCTTGTATTAATACTTCTGATTTCTTCTAAGAGTTCAGCTTACCAAATGCTTTCATTTCTTCCTTCATCCATATATTCAGTGAAATAATATTTATTGAGTACCTGATATCTGCCAGGCAATGTGCTACATGCTGGGACAGGAGGGTAAACAAAACTATTATCTGAGCCATGCACACCTGGGCTATCTTGGTAAGGTAGGTGTTAGTATTCCCATCTTACAGGGAAGGAATTGTCAGAGTGGCCCCCTCCCGTGCCTGGTAGACCGCTGCTCCACAGAAGCCTTAGGAAGAGCAAGCCTGACACTCAGCACTGGAACTGGTTTCAAAAAATGAGAGAAACAAATGCCTACTTATAACTGAAGGAAGGCTGCACATGTCAGGAATCAGGAGAGGAGTCACCTGAGGCCACCTGTGCACAGGGGGAGGGGACAAATGGAGATATGCTCTTCCTCCTCCTGGAGCTCTTTCCTGTTAAGTGCAGGTGGCAGGGTGGAGAGTGGGAGTGCGGGGGAGGGGCTGGAAGGCGCAGGTGGATTGATGGGGAGAATCACCGCAGCTCTGCAAGAATGAAATCAGTGTGTCTTTGCTGAGTGCACGGCATAGAAATGGATCTTCACACACATGCATGCATAAGCACACACACAAGCACATTTCACATTTTTACTGTCTGGGGACTGAAAACGTTTTATGAGACTGTAGAATGTACAGAGCAAAACATACAAGCATTCATTCATTCATTGATTCAGAAAAGAGTCACTGAGTATCTTTCAGGAGCCAGGCACGGTGCAGGACCCTGGTGGAAGGGTGTTTAATGGCAGGTTCAGAGATAGGCCAAACTAATCAATATCATTAGGGTGGGGATTTTTATCCCACCTCAGGAGGACCAGGAGGGCTTCCAGGGGGAGGTGAGGCCTGGATGGGGCCTGCAGGATGAGTGGAAGTAACCAGGGAGAGGTTAGTAAAGGTAGGGCTAGGGAAGGAATTGTAACCTAGATCTTGGTAGGGGTACCTGCGGACCAGCACTATTGCCCCAGAACTTATCAGGAAGGCCCACCCCAGACCTACAGAATCAGAATATGCATTTTAAGAAAATCCCCATGTGACTCACATACACTTTCAACTCTGAGAAGCCCTGACCTAGATAATTCTGTGCAAAAAATCTACAGAGACTTGAAGGCAAGAGAGAGTTCAGGGCTAATGGAGGAAAGTGCCCATGAGCAAGAACCAAGAGAGAAGTTATAGACCATTGTTCTAGCCCCTTCTCTCCCTCCGAAGCACGTCAACAAGACTGGGATTTAAGTTTCCTGACTTCCATTCATTTCAGTATTTTATCGTCTTTTTCCTCCATTTACTGATGCCCTAAGTTTCAAGTGAATGAAAATGAAATCCATAAACAAGGCATTGATTTAGAGACTCATAGGAGAGAATGTGGCTCTTGTTTCAGCAGGTAGTTTAGTGCTCAGGGCCAAGGATGCAAATTTCTATTTGAATGTTTCCTCCTTACCTACACACAGGTCAGCTGATAAAAGCGGTGATGACAATGTATAAAAGTTCACAGAAGGAAAATGGTAAATCCAACTTGAAACATCATATAAAACATGGGCCAAAGAAATGGAGCAACAGTGCACAAAGCAGGTGAATACAAAATAAAGAAATACTCTTACAACTGAAATAAGTAGACGCCCCTAAAATTACCAAGGATTTAACAAGTAATAAGATTCGTGCAAGTCAGGTGACCAATTTGGACATCCTGACTGGAAAGGCACCCAGCAAAGCACTGAGCGATAGAGCCTCTGTTTTCTAGAAAACACATGATACTATCTGTTCTAGCTACTGAGTGAAGTTGCTGAAAGGATTAAAGGGAAAAGCCAAAGTGCAAAGACAAGTATGGAGATAACATAGGAGCATGCCCTGTCCTGACACTGCTCAATCAAAATATTAAGTGGTATTGCAATGGTTGCTGTGAGGTAGTGCATCCGGAATTGGTTCCTTCTGGTGGGTTCGTGGTCTTGCTGACTTCAAGAATGAAGCCGCAGACCCTCGTGGTGAGTGTTACAATTCTTAAAGAGGGTGTGTCTGGAGTTTGTTCCTTCAGATTTTCAGATGTGTCTGGAGTTTCTTCCTTCTGGTGGGTTTGTGGTTTTGCTGACTTCAGGAGTGAAGCTGCAGACCTTCCCAGTGAGTATTACAGCTCTTAAACGTGGTGTGTCCAGTCTGGAGTTGTTGGTTCCTCCTGGTGGGTTCATGGTCTCACTGGATTCAGGAGTGAAGGTGCAGACCTTCGCGGTGAGTGTTACAGCTCATAAAGGTAATGCAGACCCAAAGAGTGAGCAGCAGCAAGATTTATTACAAAGAGCAAAACAACAAAGCTTCCACAGGACCCCAGCGGGTTGTCACTGCTGGCTGGGCAGCCTGCTTTTATTCCTTTATTTGGCCCCACCCACATCCTGTTGATTGCTCCATTTTACAGAGTGCTGACTGGTCCGTTTTAGAGAGTACTGGTTGGTCCATTTTTACAGAGTGCTGACTGGTGCGTTTACAAACCTTTAGCTAGACACAGAGCACTGATTGGTGCATTTACAACCTTTAGCTAGACAGAAAAGTTCTCCAAATCCCCTACCGGACCCAGAAGTCCAGCTGGCTTCACCTCTCAGTAGGAGGTGAGACTTGACTCGGGAGGTAGGGCCTGGCCACTAAACCAAGATGGACTAGATTAAGGACTAGCTGAAACAGGAAAGAGGCAAAAGCCTCTCTCCATAAGACATGCCCACCAGTGCCATGTCAGTTTACCATTGCCAGGGTAACACCTAAATGGTGTTTCCTGGTTTACCATTGCCATGCCAGCCCTTTCCATGGCCATGACCTAATGATCAGGAAGCTATCACACTATTTTTAGAAATGTTTGCATAATCCACATTTTAATTTGCATGTAATTAAAAGTGGGTAAACATGACCACAGAACTGCCTCTGGGCTGCTACTCTAGGCACACTGCCTACAGGGTAGCCCTGCTCTGCAAACAGCAGTACCTCTGCTGCTGCTGTGAACACAGCCACTTCAATAAAAGCTACTGCCTAACACCATCAGCTCACCCTTTAATTCTTTCCTGGGTGAAGCCAAGAACCCTCCTGGGCTAAGCCCCAATTTTAGGGCTCACCTGCTGTGCATCAGCCACGCAGGAATCTGGGGTTTCTACTCTTTAACAACTCTAAGCTGGGACACCATCATTTTCCTGGCATGGCTTAACACTCATTCTGTCTGGAAAGGGACATCAGACTGAATCACCTCCCTCCATTCCTCATGTGTTCAAGCCATGTCTGTTGAGCATCTGTTAGGTTCTAGGCAGGGAAGATTTGGCTGCCCACAGCAGCTGGCATGGCCAGGATTTGTGCTGGTTGCTTAGAGTCTGTTGTGTGGCCAGTGCTGACAGAATTTGATGGTCATTCTTGACTCTAGGTTCAGTGCTAGAATTCAGAGTCCCTAGAGACTGGAGTGCAGCAGATGTGTGGTGGGAGAGGTAGATTCGAGTCAGACTGGGGCTGGTCTTGAGTGGTTGAGTTTGGATTTTCTCCTGTAGGCTGCAGGGAGCCATGGGAAGTGTTTAGGCTGGTACTGGCACAACCCATGGAGAAGTGGTATCAAAGTGGGAGAGGATAAAGGCTGGTAGATAAATAAGAAAATAACTAACTCAAGATTCAGAAGACAGATCATTAGAACAATCCCAGCGAAGGTACAAAGATTGGAGCTGTTTAGGGGGCAGAACCAAAAGGATTCATGACCAGTCAGGTGTGGCGAGTGAAGGGAAGAGAGGAGGCAAGAATGACTCAGGCTTCCAGCCCAGGCTGTGGGGGCCGGGGCACCATCCACCAAGATAGGGAGTAGAAGAGGAACGAGATCAAATGTGGGGACAGGAAGATGACAATAGGCTGATTTATATTTTGTTTGGAAAAATAATATATTTTTAGAAAATACAGACTTTTTCCAAGAATATTTTACATTACTTGTAATTTTTTTTTAAGCTCACTTCTTTAACTTGTCAGTACATTTATTTCTGGTCTTCAGTCTTTTTTCTTTTCTCTCTGTGTGTGTATGTGTGTGTATGGGAAGTGTGCATTTAAAATTGTGCATCACACTGCAGAGACAGTTTATTCTTTCTTTTAATAAGAATATTATTTCCTGACCTTAAAATGGTTAAAATCTATTTTTAATGGCTACTGAATATTCCACCCTATGGGTGTAACAATTACTCGATTTCTTTACTGTTGGACACTTAGATCACCTCAATTTTTTTCCACCTTGAATAACACAGCTATGAGTGTGTCTGTAATACATCATTATCCAAGTCTCAATAAAAAGTTAAAAACATTTAAATAACCAAACTAAAACATTCCTGTGGAAAAAAAACTGAAAATGATACAAAAACCATACAATAAATACTGAAGGGCAAAATATATTCAATAAAAACTTCCAGTGTAAACATCACATATAAATTAACAACTTCTCCCTTCTCTTGGAAATCCCAGAAGAACAACAACAAGAAAAATGAAACAAAACAAAACGAACCACAGATCCCCAAAGGCTGCATTTCCAGTGAAACTCAGAGGTAGAGGGAGGCACAGAGCACGAAGTATGTGCAGGAGCTGCAACCCTGGCGCGGGGCGGAGGGTGTCGGGAGGGGAGGAGGAGACAGGGTGCCAGTGGTCAGAGGGTTCGGCAGTGTCCAGCCTCAGAAGGCACCAAAAACATTCCCTAGGGTGGAGCTCAGCACGAAGCGTCAAGGCCGTATCCCTCCTTCTCACAGTGAGAATGGAAAAGCAGGCAAGCGGGGCTGCAGGGCAGCGGAGTTGGTGGACACTGAGTCAGAAGAGTTAGGCTCTACAACCGTACACGCACATGCTCCGGGTTCCCGGAAGACAGACTGTCTCCCTGGCCGTAGAGACACAGGGACTATTGGAATTGTGACGCCTGGAAGGTTGGGTGGAACCTGGAAGGCCACCTACACCCTCTGCCCCTGTGGAGCCTCCTGTGAATAGCCGGTCCATCATTCCATGGTGAGAGAGAGAATGAATAGGAAAAGAAATAAAGGGATGGGTACTTCCTAGGATGCCACTGCAAACAACCACAGAGCGAGGTCAGGGGACTTCATTCCAGTCAAAGAGGAATTCACACCAAAGACATTAAATGTTTCAAAGAGAAGCCCTTTGCCTTAAAGGAGAGATTCCTAAGTCTATAACATATAATACATTTGGACAAAGCAATACAGCAGCAATGTTTATAACACAAAGATTAGCTGAGTGCAACAGAAACACATAAAAACACATTGGCAGTAGGCATCAGTTCTCTCAGTCCAGGACAGATCACATTAAAGAGTAAAGATACGGCAAAGCTATGCAGCATAATAGAATAGCATCAATGGACATAGTTCAAATTCTCTACCAGGAAGGAAAGAATGCACCTTCTTTTCAAGCAGCCATAGAACATACAAATGGGTCTGTGCTGAGCCGTAAAGAAAATCTCAAGTTCCACATCCTGGACATGTTACAGACCAGAGTTCCCCAACTCCGGGCCATGGACTGGTACCGGTCTGTGGCCTACTAGGAACCAGGGTGCACAGAAGGAGGTGAGCAGCCTGGTTCCTAACAGCAGGAGGTGAGCGACGGAGCATTACCGCTTGAGCTCCGCCTCCTGCCAGACCTGCAGAGGCAGCATTAGAGTCTCATAGGAGTGCAACCCCTGTTGTGAACCGCGCAGGCGAGGGATCTAGATTACAGGCTCCTTATGACGATCTAACTAATGCCTGATGATCGGAGGTGGAACAGTTTCTTCTCAAAACTATCCCCTATCCCCCACCCGTGGAAAAACTGCCCTCCACTAAACCAGACCCCAGTGCCAAAAATGTTGGGGACCGCTGTTATAGACCACACGTATAATCACAGAGCAACCCGAGTAGAAATTACCAGAAAAGAAAAAGCACCTGCCACTAGAAAATTTCAGAAATGTCTCTTAAACTCCTCTTTGATGAAAGGGAAAACAAACAGAAGCAATGTAAAATTTTTAGAAAATAAAGACATGTCAGAATATTTGAAAAACAATTACATCAGTGCGTAGAGGAATATTTATTGCCATACTTATGCCAATGTAACAGAATGAAAATAAGTGAATTATCAATCAAAACTAAACACGGCAAAAGTAATAAAAACAAAAACAATAAGAGCAGTAAATAGTACAACTAATTAAACCTTTAGGAAAAAATTCTAAATAAAATAAATAAGTCATGAGCTAAGGATTTGAGTATGTGTGTCTTTGTGTGTGTGTATGTGTGTGTATGTGTGTGTGTGCATAAAAATATACAATATAGGAAATCAGGGGAAACCATAAAAACCATAAAAACAGGAGAAATTTAAAAAGTCATAACACTCTTCTGCTTAACGTTTAATTTGGAAACTTAGATGAATAATTTCATAAGAAAATATAATTTATCAAACGGATACAGTAGAGATAAAAAATCTGAACAGAGGAACTTGGAGATACAAGTCTAAAAACCCCGGGAGAGGTCAGGGCTGGAAATGTGTATTTGGGGGTTGCCTCTAAGATTGACTGCACCTCTAGCTGGCCTAGTTTTCAGATTCTATAAAGAACAGAATGAAAAAGCTCTGGAATGTAGTGTGCTTACATACCCATACTTGAGAAAAAGCTGCTTTGTGAAAGCTACACGGAATGGGGAAAGAGGCACAAACGTTACACATACCACAACGCTTTACAACAGCACCACCTAGTGACAGACTCGTGAAAATCCCATCCGTTATGTCCCCTCCAGCTTAGGGATGGCGAAATAGGATAAATCATCTTCTTACTAGAAAGCAGATACCCTATTCTGTTTCTCCAGTAACTATCACTTTACCTCCTAATGGTTGGAGATTCGTTTTTTTCCTCCTCATTTGGATATTGTCAGACGAAAAGTGTCTAGTCATTGAAAGGAGTGTATATTTAAAGGATTGGCGTAGCAGCTAGATCATGGCTCACGGATGATCTTCATTTCATTCACTAAGTACTTCTGCTGTGCCCAGATTGCTGCACACCCCTCTCTAGAGACTGACCTCTAAACTGGATTCTTCTGGCACAAGTGATGCATTAGGCTCTGAGAGTGTGGTTCAGGATGGCAGAGGGACAAAAGAGTGTAGTGCAGAGAAAGAGCTGGGCTGTTGGAGGGGAACAGAGTCGGGTCCCTCTCCACTTTTTAGCTGTTTTCCTGGGCAGATGACTTGGAGATGGTTTCTCGTCTGTGAAATGGGAGAATGCCATCTCCCTGCAGGGTGATCACGGGAGTGACCACACAGGCATTGCCAACCTGGTCACCCTCAGTCCCCAGGACCGAGCTGAACCATCTGTCCCATCCTTAAGACCGCTGAAATGTGCTTACTGGGTTTCTTCTCTACAGGTATTTTCTCTCCACCTGTAGGGTTTCCAGATTCTAAAGCACTTTACCTTCTGCACCTTCAGCATGTTTTGCATCTTAATGATTGAGCCTGAACACTCCCTTCCATTCCATCTTATCCTTGACATTTCCCAGGAACCCACAATGAAAAAGTGGAGGTAATGGACCACCAGACATGACACCTATGGTGATTTCAGAAGTGTGATCCAAGAGAAGTATTTACAAAAAATTCCAAAAGCAATAGGTTGGGAGTATTATTTATTCAAATAAACAAAAATGTTTTATTTCCCTTTCAATGGCATATATCTTAAATTGGGATATACAAGTACAAAAATAAGATTATTTTAGAAAACTCCAGTTTTGAAGGGCACGACAATAGTTCAGACATTTGTCAGTAGCTATGAAGCCACTTTTAACATGGAATGAATATCCCTTTACTCCAACTCTTGGTGTTCTTACATCTTTAAATCACATCAGCGTGCTGGAAATAGAGCAAAATTCCCAAAGGGAAATATAAAATAATTTTAAGCATTTTCAGAAATACAAGTTACACTTAAGAAACATGTATTAAAGGATGTTAATCTGAGATAAACACAAAACAAACGTTTTGCAAAGCACTACTTTTTGCATCTGTTTGAGGATACACAGTTTGCAGCTCTTCTGCCAGAAGCAAAATACTAACAGAAAAGTCATCAACTTTAAGAAAACATGAGTGGTCGCTTTCAGTGACTGAACATAACATGTTAAACTTTAAGAATTTTTAACAATGCAAATTAATAGCAATAGTAGAAAATACATCATTTTAGATTATAAAAATTCAGCTTTTATTAGCACATGACAAAACTCATTCATTCGCTGCCCTCTAATATGTGCTAGTAACTGCTAGACAGAATTTCAATCCTCACTGATATAAATGTGAGAGATTACATCTACAATTAGAAAAATGAGGGAAAAAAATCTCGTTTTATACTACTAGCAACAAAGAACACAAAATTGTACTAAATTTCTTAAGAAATGTTATTTTGTTATTTTGTGCAATTTTCATTATAGATTAATTAGCTTTTTTCACTTTTTTTTCCTCCATCTTAAAAAGATATAACCTTTTAATGTTTTCTTAACATTTCATTCAGGAACACTAACCTTAGAAATGCGAGGCTTGTGTAAAATTTTACTTCAATAGGTACAATGTAGCAAGCGAAACCATACTTCTATCAGGGAATTTGCAATGACCTCCACATATAGCACTCAACAGAAAAACATAAGTCCTGACTTTTGGAGACACTTCCCTCCTTATGATGTTCTTATCTGTCCATGCCTTGTGAATAAAAATGCCTTTTTATTCCAACCCAAATGAAGAAAATCCTATGTAAAAACATCAATGTCAAAGGCTAGGTTGCCAAGGACGCTCAAGTTTTCCAGTCTTTTATTGATACCACTAAAGTGACAGCTGTGCCCAGCTCACTGAAATCTATATTACAAATCATTTATAATTATAAATCTATATTGGCAAAATACTTTACTCAGATGGCTATGTGTGAGGCACACGTGTGTTCTATACAGTCTGGACTTTATCTGGTTGGTCTTACACAAATAATTATCCATCTGTAAAGGGAACTGCCCACTTCTTGGGGCTGCCCTGATTCCCAGAGGAGAGACAGATATTTTACCATCACATCCTTTCCCGAGATGCTGGCAGAGACACCAGGATGGCTGCTCTCACAATAGTGTCCAAGAAGTACCCGAGGCTCAACAGTGCACCCAAGCATCAGGGACCAGGTACCCGCACGTTGCTCTTGCTGTGGCTGGATTCGAATTTATCAGGAAGCTTTGTGATGTCTCTTGGCCCAGCCACTACCTACTGTGTGCTTTTTAAGCACACAAGTGTGATATAAAAGTTACACAGTACAATTTAGTTTAGAAGCACTGGAAGTCTGTGTGTAATAGCTGATGATAAGGAACCCAGAGGAAGCTCAGGGGCAGGGAAGAAAATACTGTATTTATTGGTGGGAGTTACATATCCTCAACACTTATGATAGATTTCAGCCACTGATGCAACTTGAGGTTTTGCTGGCAGCACTAAGCAGCGGGGCTTTGTTCTCATTTCCACATTCCACAGATGTGGCTAACAGCCTTCACCCACCCCTAGGGTGACACCAACAGCCCAGGGAGTCTGCTCATAACTGAGAGCCATGGTTTCTGCTCTCCAGCCTCACCTGGGGAGCTTACTGAAATGCAGATTCCCTGGTCCCTCCTGCACTGACCCTGAATGGGGCTGGGTGTGCTGCGGGACAACTTGGACCTTCTAGGGACGTGGAGCCCAGGGAGCAGGGCTCCCATGCTAACAGCAGTGAGACAGGAGGGAGCTCCTTTTCTGGAAGTCTCTGACAGAAAACATTCTGGAGAAAGAAGCTGTCGGATGTTTGGAATGCACGGGCTGAGCTGGCTCAGCAGAGCTGGCAGAAACGGTGAGGGCCCAGTTGCTGTGCCTCTCAATGACACAATCAGGGTAACTGCTGCTAGGAGCCTTCCAGATGCTCAGACCTCAAAGAGCACTTTACCAGCCCCCTTTGGCCTCAGTCGCTTGACCCTCCCCTATGAACTTCCTGGTGTATGACCTTGAACCTGCCTGTGTCCTGCTTGGGCCTTGAGGCATCTCTAGTTTTATTAGGACAGATGTGTTTTACGTATGGCTGCCAAGCAAGTTTCTCTTGGCCTAATTGTTCCTCTGACAAATAATCAATCCTGAGAAGTTCCTTTAGAAAATACCTAAAAAGCAGACTGTGCCAAAAACGTGGGGTGAAATGAGGCACCCACCGCATCCTGGGAGGTTCTTGGCTGGTGCGGACCTCTGTGCCCCACTGCCCACTGAGGGGTGGGACCTCTCTTCTGGCTCCTTCTTGCCCCGCCCTCTTTTCAGATTCTGGAACTTCCCAGGTCCCAGCCATCCTGTACTCTCCAACTGTTGAATGAACCAGTCCTTGCTCCATGTGGGCAACACCCGGGTCACCCAGCCAGTCTCTCCCTCTGTCAAAGCTGTCACTGACACATGACTCCCGCTTGAATATTCCTGAGGTTTGGAATTGGTGGATCTGCAAAATAAATCACATCTCCAGTGAATTCAGCCACTTTAACGGGAAGGGAAATCTGAGGATGGCTGGAATGAAACTGCATTTTCTTTCTTTTTTTTGAGATGGAGTCGCGCTCTGTTGCCCAGGCTGAAGTGCAGTAGCACAATCTTGGCTCACTACAACCTCCGCCCCCCTGGTTCAAGCAATTCTCCTGCCTCAGCCTCCTGAGTAACTGGGATTACAGACATGCACCACCACAGTTGGCTAATTTTTTGTATTTTTAGTAGACATAGGGTTTCACCATGTTGTCCAGGCTGGTCTCAAACTCCTGACCTCAGGTGATCCACCTGCCTCGGCCTCCCAAAGTGCTGGGATTACAGGCGTGAGCTACTGTGCTCGGCCTAAACTGCATTTTCTAAAAAAGTATGTTCTGCTTATTTTGTTAGCATACTTTTAATTATATTCTTATTCTTTCTACCCCTCTCAAAATGTATTTTTCCAGCTTGCTGTTTAATTGGTAAACTGCTGTAAAGTTCAAATGTGAAATTCTTAAAACTCCCTAGAGATATACACAATTACTTCTATGGTATGGAGTTTTCTTGGCTTTCAGAAAATCTAACAGCTTTCTTGGCAAAAACCCCTAATTTTACACTTTATGGTGTTGGGTTGTTTTTCAAAACAACAACAACAACAAAAACTTAGTGGCAAGTTTTTCCTCCAAACAGTTTTCTAATCAAGTCTAATAAGTTTGTGCAAGAGAAAACATGTGGGGATTCCATTCGATTATTTGATTTCCACTAATCAGAATAAAGTCTGTAAAACTCAATTACTGTTGTTTGTGGAACAGACTGTTGGACAGCGATTTATTCCCAATGATATCGAGTGGCATTAGGCCAGAACTTAGAACTGAACCACACGTGGCAGCTCCACCAAGCAGGGACAGGGAAAGAGGAATTTAACAAGTTTGCACCCGGCATATTAAATAATTAAATCCCTCTTCACATCTTAAATAAAATGATGGAATCCCCAATTCACAATTGCTTTTCAAAATCTATTATCCAAAGCACTGTGGAGTCATTAATCCTGTCTTCCTGGGGACTACTTCCACAATTTTGAACAGTAACTGACCCCAAATTTATCTCCAACCTAAACCTGTATTTCACCATGAATCGGGTAAGGTCCTTCCAAGTGTTCAGAAGTGGAACCTGTTGTAGAAAAACATTCCCCACGGTCACACACAGGGCATCTGTTTCCTGAGTGCTAGGTACTTGGTTTTGGTTCAGGAGAAATACAAAGTAGTGTACAGTATATGCTGGGAGAGCTGACACCAATCACTTGTGGCTCTTTTAAATTCCCAAGAATAAAAATAGAATTGGTTCCCATCTCGTTTCTTGCTATTTTTAATAAATGGTTTCAGTTACTGAAGGCAGGATTTCATTTCAGACTTCCAAAGAAGTTATCAAGAAAATAAAGCAGCATCTTAAAATAATATTGTCTATATAGAAGTATCCATTTCCCATCAGACTTGACAAGGTTTCTGAAAACAACCTAATGCTAAGTTGTACCTTTTCAGGCAAGGACTGTCTTCCAGAATTTTCCACAGTGTATTACAAGGTAAAAATGACACCCTCAAAGGGTTGCTAATTCCTTTCCTGTTCCAAGCAAACCTCCCTGAAGGCTTGCCAAGCTAAGCATCAATTTGCATAACCGGAGGAGGTGGGTGTCACTAACAGGGTTTTGACTGGAAGTCCGATTCTCAGCAGCAAGGCATGCCAGAAAAATGTCCCACATTCAATTGTCTATCTCATTCTTGTAGCTAAAGTTATGCTTTTGTAATTTCAGTATTTTCATCAAAATGTCACATCCAATGACATGCGATATGAAAAGATAAAGAAATTTGACCTGAAATGCACAGCATGACGGCAAACTTCATTCACCTCCTCCACCTGGAAACCTGACTTGTTGCTTTCCTGTATTCTGAGAACTATGCCTGTTCATCTGCTGCAGTAGGAAGCTCCCCGCCTCTGAAACCTAACACAGTACAACGAAACGGAAGATGTCTGTATGAAGAAATAAGCAGGAAAACTAATCAGGGCATACCTGCGATTCCCTCCTTTTATTTCAAGGGTTTGAATTTTTCACAGCAAAGGGAAGGCACAATCTCGGGGTGTTGGCTTCACTCCTGTGCAAAGTGGCCCACAAAACAGCAACCACAGAAAAAGCCAATGGGATGAGAATTGGACTTCCAGACATCTCTCCCTGTGAAATGCATTCTGAGATTATGAGTTCTCAACAAGCTGAGAGCAGACGTGACAACGGGCCCTGGTACAAGAGCCCCCTCCTCCTATTCCATGCCGTCATATTCCTTCCAAGCTGCAACTCAAATCTTCTCTAGTGAGAACAGCACAGAAGGTTCTTCTGGCTGCTGGAGAGTCTTCCAGGACACCATGACAAGCCGACGTGGTCTCCACGTCTCTTTGGCAGAGTCATATATTTCTCAGTATGGTGGTGACCCGGGGACCCAGGGAGCAGAGCAGATGGCTGAAACATCCACACGTAGCCTACTGTGAATACAACCGACACTTCTGCAGGAGGGGATACTTAGCACTTTTGGTGGAATTCTGTAATACAGCCAACCCACCCCAAAAGAAATGCAAAGGGAACACTGAACTTGGCACACAATCAGGAGAGAGGGGATACTGTCTTTTAACTCTTCTCCTAATGACATCAGGTCATATAAGGCTAGGTCGAGGAAACAGCTTCCACTTTTCTTTGGCAAAGGCCTCAATAAGTGACGGAAAGTAGGGACTGCCCCCAAATAAGGTACCACTGCACACCTGTTACCAAAGATTCAACACCCCCAAAGGAAGAAGCACAGAGGTCAACTGCTAAATGATTTAAGCTGATTGGATGGGTATGCTTGAGCCTACCCAGTTCTGCAAAGGGAAACACACGGCTTCGAAGCACGGGGATAAGTAGACGTTCCCTCGTGTCTTCTGCACATCTTGCATCTTCCTTCCCCGACAGCTGGTCAGAAATATGGGCATCAGGCCATTTCCCTGTTTCCCAACAGGGTAATAGCCAACCTACTTCCAGAGAAGATTTGGAAAAAGAGACAACTAAGCTAGTGAAATAGAATAGTTTTTTCTCATCAAAACATGATTTATTAATTTTAAGCAAGAGTAAGCATATGTGATAGTGGCCAGCTTGGTGACAGAACTCTTCCTGATCGATGCACAGTTCAGCACCTGTCGGGTCTTGGCTGTTGGGATGATAATTCTTTTGGGTGAGGGAAACAGCCGTGGTCAAGGCTGCCTGCATCCCCACCCAGGCACAGGACCCTGGGCAAAGTCTCAAAAGAGGTAGTGTTTTCACTTTCGCACCAACAATACAACACAGGTATTGGGTACAAAAGAGGAGATTTCCTTCCCCTCTACCTCGGCGGGCAAAAGGCCTTCCATCTTCAGAAGAGGCTGGTGAGGACCATTGGTTGATGACCTCCTAGTGAATTCTGGCTCCCATTCAGAGCACAAACCCAGAAGAGGGGCCTGTGGCTCTGTTTCCAGATCTGAAGGGTAGAGCATGGTTATATCCCCAGGCCCCAGGCTGCTTCTCCTGCCATCATACTGCAAACCTTCTTGTACCACTTTGACCCAGGTTGAGGTCTGGCGCAAAATACCCTCAAAGGTGATTAATACAAAAAGCTTCCTGTAAGCTAAGAGGGGTTATTAACTATATGCACTTATTTTTCCAGAGATTGAAGAGAGAAGACAACTAGCCAAGGCTTGGTTTTGTGTTGGTGGCACATGTAGACAGTTTGGTATAACCAACCCCATAGAGCCTGCAGCCCAATCCACTCTGTTTTGGTTTAGAATGAAGTTTTTTTTTTTTTTTTTAAATTATTTTTCTTGGATGTAGGGAAGATCTGAAAGCTTGAAAATCAAGAATCAAAAGACAGTGAATCTGAAAGGCATCTGGGAGCAGAACAGAGATTGAAGACGGGCGGGCACGGGAGGAAGTGCCGCTGTCGATCCAGACTGCTGCCCTTGAAATGTGATTTTCTTAATCGCTGAGTTCATGGTTGCTTGAGGTCAGGCCTGGCTCTTCATTTCCAGCGATGTCTGACCAGAGAGGACTCATCATTGACGACCTCAGGGTCACGGGGGCGATGCTGACACCGGAACGGCAGCAGCAGCAGGACAATTAAGACAAGGAGGATGGCTCCACAGACGCTCATGAGCGCATAGGACACGATCCACAAAATGGGTTCGCTCAAAGACTGAGCGGGGACACAGTTACTGGCTATGTCCTCTGTTGAGAAAGGCCCGGAAATTTCAGACACTGCAGCACCTGCAATTTCTGGGGAGACAGAAAGGGAAAATCCACAGCTGTGAAATGAGCAGTCCACCTCTCACACTGGACACAGACAGAACCCCCTGTTTGATTAAACCACAGTCAAAGTTGCACTGAAGTCCCAGAGGCTTAGACAGCTCAGGAAGCACTGAGGGGGTCACGGCTCAGTGCGCCTTCGGGGGTCCAGTCCTTGCACACTGGAACGACGGCATGTTTCCAGGTGTGTGGGTACTGAGCCTAGGTGTAGAGGGGAACTGCAGCAGGGCATATATGGGAGCACCCTGTGCTTCATGGAAGGCCGGTGAGGCTGCCGTGCTATGCAGGTGAGAGTGCAGGTCAGCGCCTGGTCGTGGCAGCAGCTTGGGTTGTGCTTTCTCAGTGGAGATGAAAAGAGAGGAGAAAGAGTAGGAGAGTCCACCGCAGACAGCTCAGTTGGACCTGCCTGTGTCATGGGGAATTTTCCCTGGTGGAGTCAACCTGAGTTCACTCTCTACCATGGATTCTACAACAGATAGGGACTTCATATCAGCCTGACTCATAGCCTTAGTGGGCTGTGAGACTTCCCCGGGTCAGGCTGGCTCGAGAAACCCTCCCTGCCCCACTCTTATCCTCGGTCTCATCACCAGCCAGGAGCAGCAAGAGAACGCAACACCTAATTCATGACATCAGTGGTGACAAAGAGAAACAGTTAAAATTCACCCAGTGACTTCTGCTAGAGACTCTTGAATAACTTCAAACCAAGAAGAAAGTTGAGATGATTTCTTAAAGTCGGTTTGTGGATTATCAGTAGACTTCCTTTCCCTCACTAGGCTTCTCTGCCCGTTTCAGGAATAAGGGATCTTAAGCTTTACTTGCAATATGGAAAAGAAATACGCCTCTTTACCCATTTTACCTACATTTAATCACAGAAATGAATATTTTGGCACCAGAAAATAACACTGCTAAGCATTTAATTTTTCTATAACTAAAGCCTCAAGATCTTCAGAGCTGCCAAATAATACCCTTTTTGATTGAGGAAAGAAAAAGTCAAAATAACAATGGGATAATGACCTGAAAAGAATGGTTTTAAAATCAGAGAAAAAACAGGCTTGATTACTTTGCAAAGTGACGGCATTTTCTTGCTAATGTGGATTCTGTCATAATATGGCTTTTCTAAGTGCACTGAAAAAGAAAAGCCATGAACAAGAGCCTGCCAACACCTGAGAACAGAGGGGTGCACCCTGCAGTCAATCTACACTCCCATTTCCTGGTTTGTAGATAATGATCTTCTTGCTGTGTCTTTCCATGGTGGAAGAGACAAGGGAGCTCTCTTGGACTGTCTTTAATAAGGGGCAGTAATTCCATTTACAAAGCAAAGCTCTGCCTTCATGACCTAATCACCTTCCAAAGGCCCCAACGCCAAATATCATCACCTTGGAGATTAGGTTTCAACATAAGAATTTTGGCAGGACATAAACATTTATTCTATAGCACTAATTATGCAAAGAAGCAGGAAAACACAGTTCATAATAGGGAGCAAAATCAATCAATTGGAACTTAGTAAGAAATGGCATAGATGATAGAATGAACAGGCAGGATATCAAGATATTTGTTATAACTGTATTCTACTCAGGATGCCAGAGAAAATGTTAAACATGTTAAATAGAGACAAAGAAGATATTAAAGATCTAAATCAAGTTTTTAGAGATAAAAATTATAATATGTGAGATGAAAAATATACTGGATGGTTGTAAGAGCAGATTATACACTGCAGAAAAACAGACTAATGAATTTAAAAAAAAAAAAACCATAACAATAGAAACCATCCAAAATGTAGCACAGAGGAAAAAAACCTTAAAAAAAAGAGACAGCACATCAGTAAACTGTGGACAACATCAAGCTGCTAACTCATATAATCAGAGTACTCAAAAGGAAGAAGGGATTGTGAGGCAAAAAAATTTGAAAAAACAAACCAAAAATTTTTGAAATTTGATGAAACTATAAACCCACAGATCCAAGAAGCCCAAAGGACCCCAAACACAAGAAACGTGACATAGATTATAATAGTGAACTGCTGAAAACCAGTGATAAAGAGAAAATTTCTTAAAAGCAAGGAGAGAGAAAAAAGAAATATTATGTACAAATGAATAAAAATAAGGATTATAGATGATTTCATGTTGGAAGCAATGCAAACTAGAAGACAATAGAGTAACATCTTTAAAATACTGGGGGTAGGAAAAGCCCTGTCAACCTAGAACTCCATACCCAGCAAAACTATCTGAAAAATGAAGAAGAAATAAAAATGTTTTCAGTCATATACAAGCTGAGAGAACTCATCACAGATTTTCACTGAAGAAAGTTCTTCAAGCAGAAGAAAAAGGACATCAGAAGGAAACTTGAATCTACACAAAAGAATGATGAACATCAGAAATGGGAACTATATAGTAGTTACAAAATCTTTACTTTTAATTTCAAATATTTAAAAAGATAATTAACTAATTAAAGCAAAAATTATAACAATGTGCTGGGTGGCTTATCATATAGGCATAGGTAAAATGTATGACAATAGCACAAAGGACCGAAGGCCAGAAATGGAAGTCTATTGTTGTAAGGCTCTTAGACTATATGAAGTGGTAGACTGTGGTCAGTTAAAAAATTTACACTACATATCCTAAAGCAACCACTAAAATTTCACAATATAGAGTTATAGCCAATAAACTAGCCAAGGAGATATAAAGAAATAGAAAATAATCCAAAAGAAGGCAGCAAAAAAGGAAAAAAGGGAAAAAATGGAACAAATGAGACAAAAAGAAAAATAGTTTTCTTTCTTGTGTTACTGGTTAAACACAGACATATCAATCATACATTAAATATAAATAGTCTAAATCAGCATTTGGCAAACTTTTTCCATAAAGGGCCAGACAGTAAATATGTTAAGCTTTTTAGGTTAGCTTCTTTTTGATTTTTTTCAACCCTTTAAAAATTTAAAAACTATTCTTACCTCACAAGTCATACAGAAACAAGCTACATGCTGGATTCAGCCTATAGATAGTTGTTTGTTGATCTCTGGCCTAAACACCACAACTAAAAAACAGAGGCTGCTAAATTAGATAAAAAGCAAGATTCAAGTATATTCTCCGTACAGGAAACTCGCTTTTAATGGAAAGATCCAAAATGTTAAAACTAAACAGATGGAAAAAAACTATCATATTAATGCTTATCAAAAGAAATCCAGAGTGGCTATATTATTAGACAGAATAGATACAGATAAAAAAATTACCAGAGATAAATATAGTAGTTTCATAATGATAAACTGTTCCCTTCATAAATAGGACATACAAATCCTAATGTTTTTGTACCTAATAACAGTGTTTCAAAATACATAAAACAAGATTGATGAAAAGGAAAAGAGAAATAGACAAATCCACAAATACAGTCAGAGATTCCACAATCCCTTTCTCAATAATACAGCAAGTAGACAGAAAATAAGTAATGATATAGAATACCTAAACAACACTATCAACTAACTTGATCTAACTCTTACAAGATAATCCACCCATAATAGTAGAGGAATATACATTGTTTTCAAGAGCACAAGAAATATTTACTGAGACAGACTATATTCTGGACGATGAAACAAGTTTCAATACATTTCAGAAGATTCAATTCATAAAAACTTGATTCCCTGCCCGCACTGAGGTTAAATTAGAAGTCAGTAACAGAAAGCTTCTGGAAAAATCCCTAATTATTTGGAACTAAATAACACTTTTGTGGCCCTGTGTGGTGGTGGCTCATGCCTGGAATCCCAGCACTTTAGGCGACTGTGGTAGGAGGATCACTTGAGGCCAGGAGATGGGGGCTGCAGTGAACTGTGCTCCCACTTCTGTACTCCAGTCTGATGACAGGGCGAGACCTATTTTTTATATTTATATATATATATATTTAATAACATTTCTAAAAGTACAAAACTTCTAGAAAGAAACACAGGAGGAAATCTTTGTGTCCTGGGGTTAGGTGAAAAATTTCTTAGCTATAATACCCAAAAGCACAATTTGTAAAAGGAAAAAAATGGATTTTATCAAAATTAAGTAAGAACTTCTCTTTAATAGAAAATATTAACAGACTAAAAAGACTTGGCAAAATATTTGCAAGCCAAATTTCTGATAAAGTACTTGTATTTTTTTTTTTTTTTTTGAGACGGAGTCTCGCTCTGTTGCCCAGGCTGGAGTGCAGTGGCGCGATCTCAGCTCACTGTAAGCTCTGCATCCTGGGTTCACGCCATTGTCCTGCCTCAGCCTCCTGAGTAGCTGGGACTACAGGCGCCCGTCACCACGCCCGGCTAATTTTTTGTATTTTTAGTAGAGATGGGGTTTCACCATGGTCTTGATCTCGACCTTGTGATCCGCCTGCCTCAGCCTCCCAAAGTGCTGAGATTACAGGCGTGAACCACCACATCTGGCCCAGACTTGTATTCTTAATATATAAATAACTCTGAGGACTCAATAAGAAAACAAACAACCCTATACAAAAATGGGCAAGAACATTTGAAAAGACACTTCATTTAAAAAGATGCATGAATGGCAAAAAAGATGTTCAGGATCATTAGTCATTAGGGAAATGCAAATTAAAACCACAATGAGACTACTAAGTATTAATACCTATTAAAATGAAAACACTGGCCATACCGAATGTTGGTGAGGATGTTTAACAACAGGAACTTGCATACGCTGCTGGCAGAGATGTGACATAATACAGCCAACTTTGAAAATGAGTTTGGCAGCTTTTTAAGAAGTGAAACATACGTGTTATATAACTCAACCATTCCATTCCTAGGTGTTTATCCAGGAGAAATAAGCAATATATATGTCCAAGGACTTGCATGCTACTGTTGATAGCAGCTTTATTTATGATTGCCAAAAAACCCAAAACTTGGCAACAATCCAAAAGTTTATCAACAGGTGTATGGGGATAAAGACATTGTAATGCCTAATTGACCTGCAATAAAAATGAACTATTGAACATGAAACATTCTAGATGAACCTAAAAATAATTTTATTGTGTGAAAGCAGTCAGACAAAATGGAATACATACTGTATGATTTCATTTATATAAAATCCTAACAAATGCGAACTAGTCTACAGTGACAGAAGGCAGGTCAGTGGTTTCTTGGGAATGGCACGGGGTCCGTAGGACCTGGGAGGCAGGGAAAACAGCTCCATGCATATGATCACTACCTTGTTTGTGATGGTTTCAAAGGTAAGCACATATGTCACACTTATCAAACTGTATCCTTTCAACATGAACTGTTTATTTTACACCAATTATATCCCAACAAAGCTGTTTTAAAAAGTCAAAAGAATAAGATAATCAAAGCATGTCAAAGAATAACATATCTGATATAATCTCATTGAGATTAGAAAAAAAAATACCAAGGCCGGGCACGGTGGCTCATGCCTGTAATCCCAGCACTTTGGGAGGCCGAGGCAGGTAGATCACCTGAGGTCAGGAGTTCAAGACCAGCCTATGGAGAAACCCCATCTCTACTAAAAATACAAAATTAGCCAGGCGTGGTGACACATGCCTGTAATCCCAGCTACTTGGGAGGCTGAGGCAGGAGAATCGCTTGAACCTGGGAGGCAGAGATTGCGGTAAACTGAGATTGCGTCATTGCAATTCAGCCTGAGCAACAAGAGCAAAGCTCCATCTCTAAAAAAAGGAGAAGAGAAGAGGAGAAAAACCAAACCAACCTCAGTCACGCTGACTACATGGACATTGATTTTAGTACTGTTCTTCCAGTCGAATGCATGAGTTCATACCCATTTTTTCATATGTGCTGTGTGTGGTGTGTATAATAAAAATGCAAAAAACCCCAATAAAATTAATTTTCTTCAATGCACGTGTATTACTCTTTATTTTTTTGAGATAGGGCCTGGCTGTGTTGCCCAGGCTGGAATGCAGTGGCTATTTATAGGCATGATAGTAGCACACTGCAGCCTCAAACTCCTGAGCTCAAGCCATCCTCCCACCACCTCAGCCTCCCAAGTAGACATGTATCACTTTTATAATTAGAAGTCATGGATTTTGTTTTTAAGTTTTTGAAAAACAGCACCCGTTTAAGATGGTCAGACATAAAGCATTATCTGGGAACAACTGTATTCGCATATTTGCTAGCTAGCTGCTCAGAATTAAAGGAAAGCTGAATTAAAATTCCTTCTGGGGGCTTTTTCCAGGAATGCCATTCACTGCATGGTCTGTACATTGATTCCTTATACTACTAATTCTATGGTTTTAAAGCAGATTCTAACGTTTTACACTGGATTGATTTATGAGAGGCCATTGCATGCACTGGGTGAGAGCATGACCCTGTGGCCAGGCGTCTGGGGTTCCAGTCCTAGCTCCCACATACAAGCTGTGTGATCTGGGACAAGTTACTCAACTTATTTGCCTCCGTTTTGTCATCTATAAAATGAAGGTAATAACAGCCCCTACAAGTCAGTCTTGTAGGAACAATCAAGTTAATAGATGTTAAGCACTTAGTACAGTCCTGGGCTAAGATCAGTGCTACATAAATGTCCGCTGTTACTAAAATTGTTATTTTTAATTTTTTCATCAATGTCTCGGGTTACAATTTTAATTGTGTATTTTATCTCAAAGGTCAGGATCTGGTTGATAATGAGTGCTGGTGGAAGATCTATAATTTTACCAAGGATAAAAATTAAAATGGTCAGGTCTTTTTCCCTATAGCATACAAAATAATGAGAACTGTCCCGCCACACTGATTATCTGGTACTGAGATGCTTTCTGAGTGGCATGGTTTACTTAGAAGAACATTCTGGAGTTTCAGGACAGAGGTTCTGGACTCAGAGCCAGATTTTTTTTTTTTTTTTTTTCCTGCAACCACGTGAAAGCTGTATCTGGGGCCCTCAGTGTTCTCTTCTGTAAAATGAGGAAACACAGCTGCCTGATCTATACCTTTGAGGACCCCTGGCTTTGGTATCTGTTGATTGTAGTCTAAGTAGATGGCAGAGGAGTGTCTCTGAAACTCTGCTCTTAACAGCTAGCTTTCCTATTTTTAAACATGAGCTTGTACCAGATGATCCACTTTCAACCTGCAGCAAGAAAAATTCACAGTGAAATGGCTGCCATAATCCATCATGTGCCTGTAGTTGTACAAGCTGAGATCTATACAGCTCTTGGGTGCTAAATGTCTCAATCTATAAAAAGAGATGGGTGGTATTTCATAAGCTTTGGATACATTAAAATAACAGAGAGTTGTCAATTTTAACACTCTATTATTTTCGTAGCCGTAGGACACTTGGCCCAGCAACACAGAGGCGGTTGAAAGTGCTCCAGTCCCTAGTATCTGTGTCAGATATGAGACGATGGCCAGAGCCATAACACACCCTGACCTCCAGCCAATCTGACTGCAGTAATGATTCTCAGCAGGGGTGGGAGTGGGCTGAGGAGAGGCAGGGGCAGCATAAAAGAAGCATCTGGGGAACTTTTTCCAAACTACCTATCACCTTCCCACCCACCACCAACCTGCTATGCCCTGGCTGGAAAAGGCCTGAGGATGTCGACCAGATGTATTTTGAAAAAGCTCCCCAGGTGATTCTAATCAAGCAGCTCCCACTCACTGCTCCCCCAATCCCAACCCTTAGGTTAAGTGTCATCTGACAACCACAAATGACCATGAAAACCAAGATTTAAAAAAAAAAAAAAAAAAAAAACACTGCGAGAGAAGGGCAGCTCCCAAAGATTTGGGGTCCTCAAACAGTGGCTGGTGTGAAGGTAGAACCTCTTCCGGTTGCAATACAGAGAAATGAGGATAAAATATAACTTTTTAACTCTATAGCTGAGCCCAAAAGTAAGAGACATTCCTCAACCAGAAATGGGCCCTAGGGCTGGGGTTCCCATGAATAGGAGGGGCGAGAGACTTGACCCTGGGCACCAAGGAGGTGGGCACTGGGGTCAAGATGCCTGTGCAAGCCTTGCCCATTGGTAAAGGAGCTGGGAAATTCTACCAACAAGGAAACCTGGCTCAGCTCACGGGCTAAGAGGTTGGGGGAGGAGGGCAAGAAACTCTCCCATGAGAAATGGAGCCCCTAAACCTCCACCTCAAACATAGCTGGCATCTAAATTCGCAAACCTGGTATACAAATCCTAAGGTTCTCATGGTCTGAGGAAACTCAACAGAAACAAATGCAAAATTGCTTTACAGCAACACTTCACAGCCCAAGGCACACTGAACTCTCTTGGAAGAAAAAGTGTGCTCCCTCTAAATAGAAGCTTACAACAAAAAATTGCAAAGCAAATGAGAAAAAAGCCCCTATGAGAGAGCAGCCAGCAGACACAAAAACAAGATGAACTCCCCATCAGTGATGGAAAAATAGAACAATGTGCACAAGATTATACCATAGCTATGTTTAAAGTGACTGAAAACCCATTAAAATACAATTTTTTTTTTTTTTTTTTTACTAAACAGGATGGTTCAAAAGTTCATAAAAGAAAAGAAAAATTAAGAAAGAAGAGTTGGAAAGTTCTGAAAAAGAATAATGAAAAGGAACTAATACTGTAAGATATATCAATGGAAGAGTACAGAAAATCCAGAAATAGATATACATCTCCCAAATATTTACTAGAATTTGGTATGCAGTAATTTTAGGATTTAAAGTAAAAAAAAAAAAGAGATAAATTATTTGATAAATGTTATAACAATAGAGTAGTCATCCTAGAGGAAAGAAGTTTAATCCACACATTCTATGCCAAGTTAAATCAAACATAAAAGCACTTGAATAAGTCACAGAGCACTTTTAGTGAAGAAAACCATTTAAAAGGGAACAGTAGTCCCAAGACCCTTAAAGCAAAATAGCAAACTATTTAAATATACAAAGTAAACATTTTTTACACTAAAACATGTCATAAGCAAAGTTTTAAAAATTTACAATTGAGACAGAAATTATAGGTTCTTTTTCCTCCAAGCATATCGTTAATTACTCCATTACATAAAGAGTTCCTACAAATTAATACAAAAAAAGAATCCGACAGAAAACAATAGGCAAAGATATGAGTGGGTAGTTCATAGAAAAGGACAAATAATGACCTTAGTCATTGAAAAGAAACTCAGTCTCACTCATAGAAAGTGACACAAATTAAAACTACACTGAGATCATTTTTCATCTGTCAGATGACCAAAATTTCCAAGTTTGGTAACACCAGGTTGGTGGGCTGACTGGAGAAACAGGTCATCATCTACATTACAAGAGAAGGTATGGCCAGGTACCAACGAGTAGAAGCTCTACGGAAGGTAACAAAGTGATATTCATTAAAATTATAAATATTTATAGCCTTTAACTCTGCAATTCTAATTTAACCTAGATGTATACTTCCATATATGCGAATGATATGTATAAATGGTGTTCACTGCAGTATTATTTGTAACAACAAAGGACTTAACCTAAATGCCTATCAATAATGAACTGGTTAAATAAATTAGGCACACCCATATAATAGACTATGAGGTATGATTACCTCTGAGGGAGAGGGACTATGTACTATATTGTACCTTCTGAATATTACCTAGCCTTTTAAATTAAATAAAAACTAAAACAAAGATAAAGGAAATCCAAGCCACAATAAAACTGTTACAAAACACTATAGAAAAGTTAACTGGCATATTTGTTTATTTGTTTATTTAGAGTCAGCCTGTCTCCCAGGCTGGAGTGCAGTGGCGTGATCATGGCTCTCTGCAGCCTTGACCTCCTGAGCTCAAGTGATCTTCCTGCCTCCGCCTCTTGTGTAGCTGGAACCATAGGTATGCTCCACCATGCTTGGCTAACCTTTTGATTTTTTGTACACAGGGTCTTACTTTGTTGTTGATATGGTTTGGCTCTGTGTCCCCATCCAAATCTCATGTTGAATTGGGATCCCAGGTGTTGGAGGTAGGGCCTAGTGGGAGGTGACTGGATCATGGGGGTGGTTTCTAATGGTTTAACACCACCCCCCAGTATTGTCTCATGATAGAGTTCTCTCAAGATATGGTTGTGCACCATCCCCTTCTCTCTCTCTCTCTCTCTCTCCACCCCCTGCTCTGGCCATGTGAAGACTGTGCCTGCTTCCCTTTCTTCTTCTGCCACAATTGTAAGTTTCTTAAGGCCTCCCAAGAAGCAGAAGTCTGTACAGCCTGCAGAACCATGAGCTGGTTAAACCTCTTTTCTTAATCAATTACCCAGTCCCAGGTATGTCTTTATAGCAGCGTGGGAATGAACTAACACTGTTGCCCAGGCTGGTCTTGAACTTCCAGACTCAAGTGATCCTCCTGCCTTGGCCTCCTAAAGTTCTGGGATTACAGGTATGAGCCACTGTGCCCGGCTATGGTATATTTGGAAAAGTATGAGATGTAATTTCTAGAAATGAAAAATATAGTCATTGAAATGAAAAACTGAAAAGAAAAAAAAGACCCCCAAAACCAAAGACAATTAAAGAACCCAAAAATAATAAAAATAATAAAAAGTATTAAAAAATCTGACTGAATAGGTTAAATAGTAGATAGAACATAGCTGAACAGAGAATTAGGCCAATATAAAATGTATCTGAAGAAATTACACAGAATGCAGCAAAGATAGAAAGGAAAACATAAATGAAGGGTCAAGTGACCTGAAATAAATAATGAGAAAACTCATTACTTGATATGAGAGATCCTGAAGAAGAGACTAGAAAGAATGTGCATGAAGCAATAGTGGAAGAGGTAACAGCTGAGAATTCTCTAAGATTGATGACAAAAGACATGAGTTGTCAGATTCAGAGAAGGTAAAGGGTATAGCACGATGGGAAAACATGCTATACCTAGACACATCATGGTGAAACTTCAGAACACTATTCAGAACACTAGAAATTTAAAACAAAAGCAGTCTTACCAGTAACTAAGGAGAAGCAACAGATTACCCTTAAAGGTACAACAATTAAGACCAACTAGGGTCTTTTCTTCAGCAATCATCATGGCCAGAGGACAATGAAACTGAATCTTCAAAACACTAAGGGAACACAGGCAATCTAGAATTCCATGTATAGCTAAATTGTGATGCAGAATTGAGGCAAAATAAAATTTACCTTTCATAGTTTTTAATAAAAGACGTCCAAAAGCACATTCTTCAGCAGAAAGAAAATTGCTGTGCGGTGTTCCACTGAATGGCAAGTCAACAATAGTTTACCTGTTTTCCTTTGGTTGACTTTTGGGATGTTTCTATTTTGATAAAAGTGATGGTTTTATGTATTTATGTAACTACTAAAGTTTGTATTACTTTAGTTATTTTATGTGTAAAGCTGTTGTGAACTGTCTAGTTACGTCTCAGTACACTTACACATTCATTTCTCCTTTGCGTACACCTAAGAGTGACAACTGCTGGATTATAGAGTAGGCATATGCTTAATGTTGAATGTTGATTATACAGTAGGCATATGTTTAATGTGGAAATGGTCAAAAAGCTTTTCTATTCATACTGAATACTTTTCAGAAACTGGGAATCCCTAAATTTAGGATTGAGAAGGAAATTCCACAAACCTATCCTATGCATAATGCTCCATGGTACAAAATGAGAAATATTTCCTTTAAATTAAGAAAAAAGACAAAAATGTCCATTATCACCATTTGAATTCAATATTGTCTCAGAGGGCATCACAAAAAATATAAATAAAAGATATGAAGATTACAAGTGATTTAAAATATATTATTTGCAGATCATATGGCTGTTTTAATAGAAAATCCTAATGACTCTAAAAACCATTTCTAAAAAGGAGAATTTAGCAATGTGGCTGGATATAAGATTAATACATAAAAACTGCATACCCATATTCCCAACAGCCCACAAGAAAATGCAATGTAAAATAATCTCACTTGTGGTAAGAACTAAGAGGTACATAGGAATAAGTCTATGTGTGAATCTTTCTGGACAAAATTACAAAACACTGCAGTAGGACATAAAAGAAGACCTAAACAAATGAAAAGATGGGGTACATTCATAGGGGAAACTTGATATGGTAAAGATTTGGTTTCCTCTCAAGTTAATTCTATAAGTTCAATGCAGTTCTAATAGAAATCCCAGCAGCGTTTTTCAGGGGTCTCGACAAGCTGAATAAAACGGCAAAAGTAGCCAAGAGAACTCCAAAGAAGAATAAGAAGGGTCAAGTCCCTGCCAGATATTGTCCTATAACTAAAAAAATAATAATAAAACTACATAGCTTAGCCCAGGGATAGACAACTTGACCAGTGGAATGGAACAGAATGCTCAGTAGTAGGCTCAGGCATAAATGGGGACTTGGTACATGACAAAGATGCTATTAAAATTCATTAGATGCCTTGCAAAAAACATTTAACTGAAGTCTAATTAAGACTCTAGACTTAAGTTCAAGGAAATATGAAGTAAAATCAATGCAGTATATCATTAGGAAACAGATAAAACTGAATATGATACATTCTATAAGAGAACTGGCCTTCCGAAACAAAATAAAAAGCAAAACAGCTAATGAAAACATTTTGGGGATACCTGAGGAAATCTGCATGTGGCCAACACAGTCATGATATTTAGCAAATACTATTAATTTTTTAGGTGTGATTATGGCATTGTGGTTATATAGGAGGATGTCTTTATTTTTAAGATGCATAATGAAATATTTAGGGATGAAAGTCATGATATCTGCAACTTATTTGCAAATGGTTCAGCAAAAGCTACATACTCACCTATACACACATACTGATATATGGCAAAATGTTAAAAGTTACTAAATCTAGATGGTTGGTATGCAGAACAGCATGATATTGTTTTTAGTCTTTTCTGTATATAATTTTTTTCATAAAAAATTGGAAAAATCAGAGGGGAAAACATTATATATTCAATAAGGATGCTGAGAAAATGGAATGTCCTTATAAAAATTAATTTCCTAATTCACATTTTGGAAGAAAATAAGAAAAAAGTATACAATATATTTAGAAGAAAAAAATCCCTATTTTGTTGGATTAAGGAAGTATTTCTTAAATAAGGCACATGGCATAATTCATGAGAGAAATACTGGTAAATTTCATTTCACTAAATTAAAGACACATATAAATAAAAGGCACCAAAACAAAGTAAAAAGAAAAGTCAGGGAGACTAGTTAGTATAACTCAGAAAAATTAATATCTCAGAAATATAAGGAACTCACGTCTATCAGTAAAAAATATGGGCAGAAAAATGTGTGCACTCTATTAGAAAAATTCACCCTCAAAGAAGCTCAAACATCCCAAAACATATCCAAAGTTGTGTGTTCTTGAAAATAATCAACTAGAATGTGACACTATTGCACATACATGGATTAGCAAAACACAAAGACAAAACAAATACAGTAATGCTTTTAAGGAATGGAAATTCTCATATAATGCTGATGTTCCAGCTACTTTAAAGAAAAATTTGACCGCAGCCAATAACACTGAAGAGTTACATATTAAATCATTTAGAAATTCCGTATCTAGATGATCTCATTCACCTACACAAAGATGTTCACTGCAGTACTGTTTATAATTGCCAATACATAAATAATCCAAATGTTAATTAAGATAAAAATGGGTAATCTGGGTACTTCCATAAACTGAGATACTACGCAGTCAAAACAAATAACCTAGAAGTCATATCAATATGGAAAATCTATAAAATATAATGTCAAACAAAAGTCAAGTTGACAAAGAATACACACTACCACAGCATTCCTATAAATTAAAAAAAAAAAACAAACCAAACAAACAAATCAACCAACCTAGGCTTTGTGATAAGTATATGGTAGGACGTTTCCAAGATGACTGCGAATGACCCCTGCCTCCTTGCATTTACCTGCGTCGTCCCCTCCCACATCATATCAGGGTCATTCTGTGTGACCAACAGAGTAGGGTAGAAGTGAGAACATGCTGCTTCCAAGATTAGATGATGAAAACCTGGGGTTTCTGTCCTGGGTGCTCTGTCATGCTCTCTTGGATCACTTGCTCAGGGTTGACCAGAGGACATCAGGCAGTCCTGGGGTGAGGTACAAATGGTGAGGGAAGCGTGGCTCTTGCCACCATGACAGCAAGCTTGGAACTAGCTCCTACAATGGACTTCAGACAGCTGCAGCCTCATAAGCAGTGGTGGGCCAGAGACACCTAGCTAAGCCCCTCATCAATTCCTGGCCCTCAGAAACTCCACGAGATGGCCAGGCATGGTGGCTGACGCCTGTAATCCCAGTACTTTGAGACGCCAAGGTGGGAGGATCGCTTGAGCCCAAGGGTTCAAGACCAGCCTGGGGAACATGCCGAAACCCCGTCTCTACAGAAAATAGCAAAAATGTTCTGGGCATGGTGCCTGGACTACACATGCCTGTAGTCCCAGGTACTTGGGAGGCTGAGGTGGGAGGATCGCTTGAGCCTGGGAGAAGGTTGCACTGAGCCAAGATCATGCCACTGCACTCCAGCCTGGTAACAGAGTGAGACCCTGTCTTTTAAAAACAAAACAAAAAACAAAGCCAGGCTGGGTGTGGTGGCACATGCTTGTAAACCTAGCACTTTGGGAGGCCATGGCAGGGCAGTCGATCACTTGAGCCTGGGAGCTGGAGACCAGCCTGGTCAACATGGCAAAATCCCCTCTACAGAAAACACAAAAAATTATCTGGGGCAGTGGTGCACACCTGTAGTCCCAGCTACGCAGGAGGTTAAGGTCAGAGGATCACCTGAACCAGGGAGGTTGAGGCTAAAGTGAGCCCTGATCATGCTATTGCACTATACTCTAGCCTGAGTGACAGAGCAAGACCCTGTCTCAAAAAAAAAAAAAAAAAAAAAAAAAAAGAAAAGAAAAGAAAAGAAAAGAAAGAAACTGCAGAATGTGATAGAGAGTTGTGACATTGGGGCTAAGTTGTTACATAGCAACAGCTAGTTAATACAAGGTGTTCATGCCCATCTAGTAAAATTATAAGTATATAGTAATTCAGATAAGAATATACACTAATCTCAGGATAATGAGTAATGCTGGGGAAGGGGGTGGGCTGAGACTTTAGCTATACTTGGTTTTTTATGTCTAAGACAAATTTTAAAGAAAATATGACAAAATATTAAATCTAGATATTCCATAAATGCACATAGTGTATGATTTTCTGTAACTTAAGGTTTTTTTGTTACTTAGACATTCCATAATGAAAAATAAACACTTAAAAAAAGAAAGGCAGTATAGCTATTCCATTTATTAGGGTTCTGTCGAGCACTGTCCGGGGCCTTTAATTGCAGCCCTGAGGAAAGTAATTACTTTAATGGCTAAACAATCCACATGGAAGAGGAGACATATATAAGCGTATTTTCCCACAGCTGGTAGAATCTAACATTTAAGTACCAAAACATCAAATACATTTTTTTAAAAGGAAGAAAAAGTGTATATAAGAGCATCTAGCAAATAACTCACAGTGAAATTCAGGGAAAAAAAGTTGCCCTGCCTAGAGACTCCTAATATTACACCCTTTCCAACAGTAATTCACTTAGTAAACAAATGGTTATTAGACTCTGCAGTATTAAGTGGACACTCTAACAGCTGTTGCCATAGTAGCCTTTACTTTAATGATATTTAACGAGAGAACAGAAATTGTGGGCAAAATTGCTTAAGTTCTTAGATTCCCTTGGTTAAAAAGAAGTAGAATAGTCACAGTTAGGAAATTCAGTGATATTTCAGTCCCACTTGCTGCCACAGAGAAAGGTCTCACTCAATGATAACTGAACAGGCTGAAAGAGTTACTGCACACGCAAAACGTAAACATTTACTCATAGCAAAGATAAAAAACATGACAATGGGAAGGGTTCCAAGTCTGCTCACAAATGCAAAGTGAGATACGTCGGCGTGGATATTTATGAAGACATGTCACGATGTGTCATATACATACACTGGTTGGGATGATTTTATTTATACAGAATATGAATTGGCCTAATAGTCCATGTGCAATCTTTCCTTTTAATATTGATATTCTCTCAAGTGTTACTTTACTTTTCTGAAATGCCACTCTGCTAAAGCCAGTTAATGAAGCATCCCTTATCTGCTTTATTTACCAGGAGTCCTGTTTTAAGACCATGTTTTAGGTATCAAAAAATAGTAACTGAAATCTCTCCTGACCAGAATAATTCAGCTGTGATCACTTGGCATTTGGCCTGTGCACCTCATCCTGGCAGCTCTACACCTGGATTGAGATCAGAATGAAGGTCTGAGTTGAGGCTCCCAGGATGGCCCAGCACTCTCACCTGTCCTCCAACAGTATCTCATATCCATCAAATTCCTACAAAACCCCCTTTCCTTCAACCACATGGTAATCTTGTATTTCTGTATCGATTCCCAAGTTTTCTTCTATTCTACCTCCTTGTCATTGATTCTTGTTTGACCTCACACTTAATTTTTCTCTCCTTTCACATATCACCAGCACAACTTTGGAATTCCATTCTGCTCCTGACTTCAAATCCAATGTACCAATTTATTTATTTATTTACTTTTTCCAGTCCCTTGACATCTTATTTTGAAAGGCTGCAGTTCTCCTGGCCACTTTTCTGATTCAGGCTCTTCCTCCACTTGTCTCCAGCAATTCAATCTCATGCCCACTTCTGTGATTTGCCTCTGCCTCGCAGGCTTGGACTGTCAGTCAGAAATACCTAATCCTCCCATTAAGCTGTGTGCGGTGTGAGTACTCCGTTTCAAGCAAACTGTGAAATCTGAAGACACTTTCAAGCTTATGGGGTTTATCTATCCTCTTGACTTTCTCGTGCCCTCCTGGTTTCTCTGAAGACCTGCCAACCCTCCAGCTAGACTGCAGAGTCATGTTGCGGGCCGCCCTCACACATCTTTCAAAGGAATCCCACGACAAACAGGGGCTCCTTGGTCTCATTATGTTAGGATTTCAAGAAATCGCAGTGATAGGTGTTCATTTCCTATTGCAAAATGAGGACAGCTTTAAGGACAAATTAATGTACACAGCTTATATGTGAAATTTCTTCCTTACTCATTTTGCTTTAACTGTCGAAAAATTGCAATTCAACTCCAAAGCTCCATGGCGTATTTTTACTCTTAGTGACTATCAGGACTCACACTCAGTAAGCATTTCCCATGTGCCAAGCACTGAAGTTTCACATGGATGATGTCATCTAATTCTCTCAGCAATCCCATGATCCATTTTATTGAGAAGATTTTGATCACTGGTGATAGGAATGAGTGAAACAATTCAATGGTAATTGATTTGCCATCAAGAACTGCTTCCAAGTCAGGACATTTACATAAAGGATCTTGTTGGGGATCCCTGTTCACTGCTAGAATCGCTCACCTGCACAGGGGCTCGCTGCGAAGCCCACCCTCTTCCGGGCTCTGTCGAAGATGACGTAGAAGCCCTCCATTACCGTGGCACCGATCACCAGCGCATTTGTGGAAGGGGAAATGCCGAATCGGTAACATTCATAATTCAGGCCGGCCCCCATCATGGGCTGAATGTAAAGCTGTTTGTCGGAGAGGAGAAAGCAAACAAGAAAAAGCACAAATCAGGCAACATCACAAAACTGCTGAGGTCACACTCATGCTCAGGACCCTCCCAGGTGCTGGGGGAAGTCACGGGGAAAGAAAGATGATCTCATTCCTGCCATCCAGGAGGAGAGAAGATCAAAAGCATGGTGATCAATATTATTGATCAGTGACAAAGCAAGTGACCCGTATGCATCCCCTGGAGTTCCACACAGGTGCACACGCCCAGAAGACGTCTATCTGTCTGCTGACAAAAATAGTCAAACTCTGTAAAATATTTTGAAGGGATTTATTCTGAGCCAAGTGTGGATGACCATGGCCCCCCATGAGACAGCCTCAGCAGGTCCTGAAAACATGTGCCCAAGGTGGTTGGTTTTATACAATTTTGAGACACATGAGACATCAAACACTTTTAAGATGTACATTGGTTTGGTTCAGAAAGGCAGGACAAGTCAAAGTGGAGCTTCCAGGTTAGAGGTAAATTTAAAAATTTCCTGGTTGATGATTGGTTAAGTTTATCTAACCTAGGATCAATAGAAAGGAAATGTTTGGACTAAGAGAAAGGATTGTGGAGACCAAAGTTTTATTGTGCAGAGGAAGCTTTTAGCTAATAGGCTGTGAAGAGAAGAGGTTGTGAAATGTGTCTTACAGAATTTAAAAGGGTGCCTTCATATACACCATGAAATACTATGCAGCCATAAAAAAGGATGAGTTCATGTCCTTTGCAGGGACATGGATGAAGCTGAAAACCATCGTTCTCAGCAAACTAACACAGGAACAGAAAACCAAACACCACATGTTCTCACTCACAAGTGGGAGTTGAACAATGAGAACACATGGACATATGGAGGGGAACATCACACACTGGGGCTGGTTAGGGGATGGGGGACTAGGGGAGGGATAACATTAGGAGAAATACCTAATGTAGGTGGCGGGTTGATGGGTACAACAAACCACCATGCCACATGTATACCTATGTAACAAACGTGCACATTCTGCATATGTACCCCAGAACTTAAAGTATTTACGTATTAAAAAAAATAAAGGTTGCCTGACTCTTAGTTGATTATCTTCTGGATCTGGAAAGAATAAAAAAAGGGAAAAGGGGAGTCTCTGTAGAACGTAGATTTTTCTCACAAGAGACAACTCTGCAGGGCAATTTCAAAATATGAAACAGAAATCTATTTGGGGTTAAAATATTTTGATTTCTTTCCTTATTTGTTATGTGATGTCATGCCAGAGCCAGGCTAGAAAGCAGGCCATGTTATACAAGGTTGAATAAAACCCCTCTGGCAAGACTTTACGGTTTGTAGGGTGAACTCCCCAGGCCCCTTAGGTAGGAATTTGGGCAAGAGAATTAAAAAAAAAGTCAGAGTTTAGTCCTCATGTCCATCTGGCCATCTGGCTATCTGCCCAGAGGTTATCCGCTGAGGACTTCACATGGCTCAGATGCTGCCCTCTGCACCAGCACTATGGTGGTGAAGGACACACAGTCCCACCAGGCACTAACCATAGGGTGGGAAGTGCCGCCACAGACCCCTCTATGGGTACTGCTGACTGCTAATCACTTCCTCTGTGTGGAAACTTTCCTCACCTATACTCTAAGGGGCCACATTCTTCTTCTCCCTAACTCCCTGGCTGCTCCTTCTCAGGCACCTGTATTGGATTTCCCTCACCTTCCTCCCCTGCAAGCATCAGAGCACTCTCAGGTTCTGGCCTCCTCTCAATCTTCCCTCCTTGGGTGACCCATCTAGCCCTACCCCATGGCCCTAGGTCACCCCGTGATCTAGCCCGAGACTCCCAACTCCTCCTCTCCAGCCCAGACCTGGGCCACCATTGCCACACGCTTGTGTCTGCCTGCCTGTCCACCTCTCAATCGGCATCTCCTGTGTAACCTGAACACTGGCTGTTCCCCCCAAATCAGACCTCTCCCACAGTTCTCTGTCTCAGTAAATTCAAGATTCATCCAGTTACTCAGGCCCTAAAGTGCTGGGCCAGTCCTTTTCTCTCTTACCCTACTTGGAGACTGTAACTAGACTCCTGTGAGCCTTCCTGTGAAACCGGAGTGGAATCTAATCACTCCCTCGCCCGACTCAGGCCAAGTCCTCACTGTCCTCGTCCTTCGGGATCCACTGCAGTCTCTCCTAGCTGGCCCAGAGCCCATCATGCACCCCTCGGGCAGAGAGTTTTAAAAGTAGGCAGCCTGACGGAGGCAGGACGATTTCCTCAGTGAAAAGAGGAAGGAGTAATCAACACCAGAGAGAAGACAGCATCTGTGGGTCACAAGTTCTGCCGTTCAGGAGGGCCAGTTCCCACAGGTGCTGTGCAGTGTTAAATGTAGTCGAGTCGGCCACTGATATCCCTGGAGCCAAGACTATGCAGGGAAATGGGTCAAACCTTAACACAATCAGTGAGCAAATCAGTATCCTATCAGCAGTAACAATTTCTTGGCTTTTGAATAGCAAATAATTCAAATGCAGGCAATTAGAGAGTATAGCAGCTGAGTATGACAAAATGCCACTTGTTTGGAGAAAAGCAAGAGTGCAAAATGAGTAAGCAAATGAACCTTCCTGTGAGTAATGATTAGCCTTAAAGGGCAGAGGTAGGAAGAAAGACTTGGAGGAAAAAGGCAGACACACTAATACACAAGAGTCCTGGGCCTTCTGGCTGTAGAGGGTTTGAGGGACTGCGAGGGGTGATTTTGGAGGGAGCAGAAAAGACTGAGAAGAGACCAGCAGGGAGGGGCTACCATGTGACCACTCTGAAGAGCAGGTCAAGTAGGGACAAAGCACAAGCTATGAAGAAACCTCAGAGCTCCCCTGTGGGCTGGCGGCTGCTGTTTTTTAACAGGCCACATAGGATTCAGCCCATGGGCTGTTGGAAAATAGTGTTGAGTATGGACAAAGTTTAAAGTAATTGCTTTGGACTTGACTCTTTTCTGCAGGGGCAATCGTTTGCCCACTTATTAGGGCTCATGTTTGAGAGGTCCCAGGTAGGGCCCCATCCTAAACCTCTGAGGACAAGAACGCTGTCGGTTTCCCTTGGTGTTAGAAAGGCTGCTGGGCAGAGCCTTTCTGCTGGGAAACGTGGAGCGTGTGGGGTCTCACCAGGTGATCTTTCCCAGCTTCCTATGGGAGTCTCCTCCCAGAAAGCGAATGGAAAGCAAGTGGAACGTGATGCTGAGTAAGAAAATCAGGAAAACAGCAGGCAAAGTGGATTTTTAAAAATAAAAAATGGGAACATGTCGAAGTCAACCAAAAAATATCTACCATTATAAATGAAAGCAATAATGAATTCTTAGGCAGAGATGTGCAAATGAGATGAAATGCTCCCAAACCTCTCTCATTCTGCTCCTGAGCTTGCCCAGTGCTGGGTCCTAAAAGCTATTGAGGAAGTCAAGCAACCCTTCCCAGCTGTGACCCACCTGGACTGAGAGGTTTCCCCCAAATGCCTGCCTTCTCCTCCTGCTTCTTATGAGTACTTGGTGCCTGATATTTATTTAGCAGCACACACCTGGGTCCTCAAGCTGGGTTTTGACATTATTACACACCACACTGATGAAATAATGTCCACATTTTGTCGCTGTACCAGCCAAAATGTAATCATCAAGATAACTTTTTTTTTTTTTTGAGATGGAGTCTCATGCTGTCATCCAGGCTGGAGTGCAGTGGCACGATCTCAGCTCACTGCAACCTCTGCCTCCCAGGTTCAAGCGATTCTCCTGCCTCAGCCTCCCAGGTAGCTGAGTCCACATCACCAAGCCCAATTAATTTTTTGTATTTTTAGTAGAGATGGGGTTTCACCGTGTTTCCCAGGCTAGTCTCAAACTCCTGACCTTGTGATTCACCCTCCTCGGCCTCCCAAAGTGCTGGGATTACAGGCGTGAGCCATGGCGCCAGGCCAAGAGCACATGATATTAAAGATGCTGAAAACATAGCATTGTAGCATCACTTAGTGCAGTGCCATTCACCCAAGGATACTGCATTCTTCTGAAAATGTCTTTGGTAGGTATTATTGTTTCTCCTTTATAGTTAAAGAGACACAGGCAGGGCTAAATGCTTTGCTCAAAGTTACGGCGTGAGGGAAGGGCAGTGCTGAGCGTGTAACTCAAGCCTCCCCTGAGAGCGTGGTGTCTCCTGTTGGCCTGAATTTCTCCTGAAGCTTTCAATCCTTTCCCCAAGATCTCTCCTTTTCTGGAAAGCACAACCCTACAATGTAAAGATGAAAATGGGAAAAGGCAGTAGTATCATTTACTTTTTTTCTCCTGAAATTACGCCTCCTTCCTTGTCCCTGCAGTCCAACTCCCTTTATCTCAAAGTCATCAAATTGCAACAAAGACACATTGATGTGTCCATTCCACAAACAGTTCTGATGCACTTTCCCTCCACTGCCTGGTGGAGTTGGGGAAGGAAGGACGATCTTTTACACCCCACAGTTCTCATCTTCAAGGAATTTATAATTAATTGAAAACGAAATAGAAGTTAAGAAAAGAGAAGTCAAATGAAAAAGGCAACGGCATAAAACGTACCCTAAAGATAAGATTCCACGCCAGATGAGCAGACCAGAAAATATGCGTGCTGAGTGGGAGGTGCAACCTCACAAATGGGTTATTCTGCTCGGCACAGTTTCAACAAAAGCTGGGTTGTTTGAGTTGAGTCTTAAAGGATGGGAAGATTCTGGATATACGGGTGGAGTACGGAAGGGAGGGCATTTCAGGCAGGGGGGTTGGTGGAACAGAGCTTAGGAGAGAGGCCTTGAAGGTCAGTGGCCACCCGGCAGAGGGTCGGGGTACAGCAAAAACACTGGGGAGCTAGGAGGGGTCTGGTGGGAGGCCATGGACAGCGATGCCAGGAGCGAGCCCGGAGCATTTAAATTGTGGGGACGCACTGCTTACTCACAGCAGGGGAGGCTCGGGTGAAAGTGGTGGTCTAGGAAGATTAATCTGATGACAGTTTCAAAAAGAAGAGAGGGTCGGGGCTTGGGAGCACAGCAGTACTCTGCAGGTTACAGAGGTGCTGGTGAGAGCCACATGCATGAGGGCTCAGTAACGGAGGGGAGGAGGAAGAGGTGAGAAATGGAACTGAGGAAGACAGACGTGGTCCATTTCATTACACGTGTAGGATAAACAGGGAGTCCGTGGGTACTGGGAGTGTAGGAAAAAAATGACGTCTTCATCTTGGACATTCCAGTTTTTTTTTTCTTTTTTTTTTGAGATGGAGTCTCGCTCTGTCGCCCAGGCTGGAGTGCAGTGGCCGGATCTCAGCTCGCTGCAAGCTCCGCCTCCCGGGTTCACACCATTCTCCTGCCTCAGCCTCCCGAGTAGCTGGGACTACAGGCGCCCGCCATCTCGCCAGGCTAGTTTTTTGTATTTTTAGTAGAGATGGGGTTTCACTGTGTTAGCCAGGATGGTCTCGATCTCCTGACCTTGTGATCTGCCCGTCTCGGCCTCCCAAAGTGCTGGGATTACAGGCTTGAGCCACCGCGCCCGGCCCTTTTTTTTTTTTTTTAATCATTATTATTTTGTCATCACTGTCGCTCTTCCAGAAAGAATGAAAATGTGAAATTGATGATCAAAAGAAAGAGCATAAAAGATTTAGAGCTCACATGTTTTTTTAAACTAAAGGTTTGGGTATCAAATTACCATATTTGGATTCTCTTGGCTACACTGGAAACAGTTCTGTAACAATTTTATTTTTAAATGTAAAGTTTTTGTTTGTTGTTGTTTTTAAGATGGAGTCTCACTCTGTCACCAGGCTGGAGTGCAGTGGTGTGATCTTGGCTCACTGAAACCTCCGCCTCCCAGGTTCGAGCGATTCTCCTGCCTCAGCCTCCCGAGTAGCTGGGATTACAGGCGTGCACCATCATGCCCGGCTAATTTTTGTATTTTTAGTAGAGACGGAGTTTTGCCGTGTTGGCCAGGCTGGTCTCAAACTCCTGACCTCAGGTGATTTGCCTGCCTTGGCCTCCCAAAGTGCTGGGATTACAGGCATGAGCCACCATACCCAGCCTAGTTTTATTCTTTATACGTAAACAGGAAAAGTATATAAGGGTGATGTGGTAGGTGTGACGAAAATGTCTCCAGGTCTTCCCTTTTCCTTGTAGCCACACCCTTGGCAATGTGGCTCCGTGGCTCCTCCCAGTGCGAGGGGCATCTCTTCCCCCATCCTCGGAATCTGGGCTGGCCTTGGGCTTGTTTGGGTAGCACCATGGAAGAGACGATGGTCAGTCTTGGCTGATACTTCAGGAGCCCCTGTGTGGTTCTTTTCTGTCTCCCAGGTCCCTGTTACCACATGTGACTGAGGCGCTAGATGGAGAGAAACGCATGACTCCGTTCCTCCATCCACCTCACCACCAGATATGTGAGTGAGACCATCCTACACCAGCCTGGGCAGAGGCCGATCGGGGCCCAGCCAACCACCAGCTGAGCAGAGACACGTGAGTGAGCCCAGCCAAGGGACACCGCCCTGCCCGGACTCAGGGACAGTAACGTGTGGCTGTCTTTTGTAGCATCATTGTGGTGATAGAGATCTAACACAGGTGTGACATCTAATACACGTGTCATGCATGGAGTGCTTTCACTTTTGCGTAATAAAAAGAGCGAAGCACAAATCCAAGTTTGTACCTGAGGCAGGATTGTGATACGGAATGACCTGCTGGAGTTCTCGTCTCTCAGGTAGATGGAGATTTTAGGGAAGTAAGACCAAGGTGTTTCCGAATTCGTCCAGCACGCCAGCTGGGACCCAGTCCAGAAGCCATCAGAGAATTCTGGAATCTAGACAAAACAAGATCACATGAGAAACCATGACTAGTCTGGCACGTCAACAGGAAACAGCTCCAGGCTCTCCTAGCCACCTCGCCAGATGCCCACAGGGATAAACAATGTTTAATTTGGACAGAACAGCAGGGACATTAGTCTCCTGGAAGAGTGACGGTGATGACAAAATAATAATGATTAAAATTGTCAAGACACACAAAGTACCTACTAGTGCTAGTATTAGGCACCCTTATAAGCCCTTTGCAGCAATAATTACTTCAATTCTCAACCAGTGTGGTAGCATTATCCTCGCAACTTTACAGATGAGGCAACCAAAGCACTAGAGGTGAAGTAACTTGCCCAAGGTCACATAGCAGAGGGCAGAGGCCCTTTAGAAGACAGAAATCCTAATTGTGGCCCCCAAGGCCTTTCTGCTTATTACTTGCCCTCTGAATTCCATAAGCCCAGCAAGTTGCCTCCTGGTGCAGAGCCTAGTGTGGGCTCTCTGCTCTTTTGGGACATTTTTCTCCTCCTCCAGATCTCAGGTCAGATACCTCTTCATCCAGGAAGCCTTCCCTGGCTTCCTCTTGTAACACGAGAACACCACCATGCCCCTCTCCTTCCTGGCCTTTCTCCTTGTGGCAGTTAACAATTTACACTGATTGGCGTGATACACTTCGGTCTCCTGCACTAGAATCCAAGTTTTCTCAGGACAGAGATCTGTGGCCCGCCCCTGCTGCAGCCCTAACACCTAGCACACAGAAGAGACCTGGGAAATATTTGGGGAAAAAAACAAATGGCAACCAGGGACAAAAAGGTGGCCAGCAACACAGGACATCCACCTGCGCCTCTCACCAGGGAACTGGAAGGAAGGTAGCATCTGCCCATATCCACTAGTTGCTGAGTTGGCAAGTTAACGACACCTGCGTGACTTCACAGGCAGGATCCTGAGCAGTCCGCCCTGGGCCTGCCAGCTGCTGAGGAAGGACTGTGTCTGACGTGCCTATTGTAGCACATCCAGGGCAGGGTCCCGTGTGGGGCAGAGCAGGAGGAGGCCATGGCTGGAAGGAAGAAAGGCGAGAGCTGGACTGGAGGGCCAAGCAGGCGCTGGGGAGGTGTGTGGTAGGGGTGCTGCAGAAGATGCTGCCGTGGAACCTGCCTGCTGGACATGGCTGCTGCTGCAGACAGACAGGAACGGAAGATGAGGAGGGGAGGGAACCAGGGGCGCCACTGTGAAGGAATACCGTGACCGCATTTCATCTGCAGAGGGCTGAGCTCTGTGGCACATTGATGTGGTTCATGTGTCCAAGTGTACATGTGAGGCTCACGAGTCCTGAGTCCCCTGAGCTCCAGGGGATGGGCCTGGGCTAGACACACCTTCCAGAGGCACTGACAGGTGAGCAGGAGGTATTGATGAGGCTAAGGATGGGATCACATAGGAGGATGTGCAGCAAGAACAGGGGTCTCCGGCCAGAAAAAGAGGCTCCACGAGGAGGGGCACAGGGACAGGGCGAGTCCAAGGAGGAGGGAGAAGGGTCTTCTAGAAGCCAAAGGGATAGTTAGAACAGAAGACGGGAAAATGGGACAGAACACTGCCAAGACCAGAACTGAAAAAACACACGGGTGCCCCTGGATGCATCTGCCGATGCCCACACACTGAATATCGGGGGTGGCACGTGCTACGTAACCATGCGCACTGCAGACACCTGCCCTCCTCACCAGGGCATGCAGGTGGGGAGAAAGCTCCCTGTGGTTGGCTCATCCATCCCACGTTCTCCACTCAGACCATTTGTGAATGATCTGTGTAATTTCTAATGCTGGCATTAATGTATCTTTGCTTTGTAAAAAAGCGAAGTCTACTAAAGATGCACGTCACAGGGAGAGCCCCTTCTCAGACACGCTCATGAGAGGTGGGATGGTCATTTTGCTGGATTCGGCGAAGAGCTTCGGTGGCCAGGTCTGCAGCAGGGCATGGGGCACAGAGCTCAGATGACAGTGCCATGGCCAGGTCCAACAGCAGGTGGACAATGAGGCTCCAAGGGGCCCAGTAACTGGCCTGGGTAGCTCACCTCAGATTTGGATGTGGGACTTACTGTCCCCAGAGCCATGGTCCTTAACCAAAAGTCTGGCAGCCTCCCCGGGGGTGAAGCCACGTGTCCTTGGGGGCCAGTTTCGACCCTCAGATCACACAGTTTTAAAGTCAGAAGACATCTTAAAGTGGGCATTATTTTGTGTCTGGATTTCCTCCTTGGAGAAGCACTGGGCCTGAGCCACGTGGGCACTGCAGCAGGGTCCGAACAAGCCCAGGTCTTCGTGCGTCTGCATGGGCTGCACCTGGCACAATACTCCCCGCTCCAGGTTCATTTCTAAATACAGAACTCCAAACCCTTAATTTCTAGAATCCCATCTGAACAATCCATGCCAGGAGACAGAGCTCCACACTTCTATTGTCTTTCACTCTCTGAAGCCAGCCCTCCCCTTAACCAGAAGGAAACCCAAGCCAAGAGGGTTGGCTTACCCGGACCTGGTAGATAAGAAAAATAAACACAACTTTGGTCCAGAGACAGTAAGACAGACACACAATGCACCCTTGTTATGCTTTCCCTGCCCAAGACAAACAACCTTCCCATGTTTCTCCCTCCTGACGCAGGGACCGAATGAAATCAGAGGATAATTTTAGACAAGGCAAACAAATGTTGTCTCCTTCCTTCTACCTCGTGGTTTTCGGCTCAGCACATGCCACAATGAGCTTGGGAGTGTGAGCGCCCCGCAGCCCCGCCACCCCGCCTCTCATGGCACAGGGGCCCGGCCGGCCCACGGCTTGCTAGATTTTCACACTGCGCTTCAAACACGTCCTTGGGATGGTGGTCAGACTTTTCCATTCAGGATATGAAGTTGGAAGGTACTCATGTTAATCCTGCTGAGGGCGTTTTTACTATTTAAGAAATGAGGGTATCACTCCTTATTTTAAGTAGGGTCTGATTTTCAGCAAGCGTTCTAAAGTTAAGGCACTAAAAATGTTACCTGCCACTTTCGCTGATTCAGCAGATAGTGGGAAAGATGGAGACTCTGCCGTGGCTTCAGCTGCAGCTGTGCCAGGCGGCTGGTCGCCCTGAGACCTGCTGCTTCAAAAAGAGCCCACGTCCTTTCCTGCTTATTCCCCCTGTGTCGTTTCATCAGCGAGCCGCTCTTCCCGAAGCAGTCACAGGTGTTTGAAGTCTGGGTTCAGGACAACCCAAAGCCCTCTCCTGCTTGTCACGTTTCTGCTATGAGCTGTAACAAGGCAACCACCATACGTGCTCCTATCGGCCACTCTTTGAACTCAGTCATCACAGCAGAGTAGCAGGACAATCAGCCCCACGCCAGGGCCGCAGTGTTTGTGCAGGAAACACTTTCTGACGATCTCACAAGGAAGGCCCTGAGTGGACAGATGCTATGAGAACACTCAGGAAGCCAAAAGTCACATTCATCTCTCATCTAAACAAATAGCAGCAGAGCCGTGGTTGCATGTTAAATGGAAGCTCCAAGTGTCTACTCAACACGAAGCATTTGACCCAAACCTCACAACCACCCTTCAGTTGAGAATACGGAGGCTCTCAGAGGGCACAAAACCCCTCCCCAGACATCCAGCTAAAAGTGGCAAAAACTAGACTAAATTTAATTCTATTTCATCCCCAAAGCTGTGCTGTATCCAATGTTTATTGCCCTGAACTGACTGGAAAGTTGGGGTCACACCAGGAATACCATCAGCCAGGTCCCAAAAAGGCATGTTGTCCACAATAGTAATTTTAATTGTATTTCAGAGCATGGCCATAAACTAATGATTAGATTGGCTGATTGATCTTTGTCTTCCATGAAAAAACGATATTCTTCTACACAAACAGAAGTTAAGATAACCAGTGCGGGGATGAAGGCCCAAAAGGAGTAAAATTTTTGGTTTATATGTTTTGTTTGAAAGGCTATAAATGTAACAGTTACATTACCAAGTATTGTTTTCACAGATTAAAAAAATACTATACCAACGGAACTATTGTTTGAACTACTAGAGGGCACTGCACATTCAGATCCAAGTCCTCTGAGGTTCACGAAGGTATTATTTGCTAACATCAAAGAAGCGGATTGTGAAATTAACAAGTAATAGCTGAAACAAAACCCTTCAAAATATAAAGATTTTAAACACATATAAAATATATTTACATATTACACCTATACGATTACATATAAAATATGCAAATACACAATATGAAAATTTGAAACGCATGGTGCAATAGTTCAGAGACACTCAGAACACGCAGTGCTGCTCAGCAGGTGATTGTAACTCAGCGACTCGGGGACCCGTGAGTGTCCCGAGGACTCACCAGAGATGCGCGGGCCACAGCTTCCACCACTGCATTGAACACCTTCTGGGGCAGGCGCAGCAGCGTGGTACCACTGTCCACGATGGCCTTGTCCGCGTTATACTTGAACCAGGAGAGAAAGGGGAAGGTGCATGAGTGACGGTGGCGCTCCCCACCCCGCGTGGCTCCAGCCACCATCACCGTCTGTCTGTTACACACAAATCCAGGCAGCCACGCCACTCGTCAAGGACTGTAGTTCATTCATATTCTCAGAACTGGGGAACCAGGTGTCTTCCAGCCCAACATGCTCACTTTGGAGACAAGGAAATGGGCCCAGGAAAGGGAGGGGATGTGGCCCAAATTAGCAAATCAATAGCCCTCCTTGGGATGGCTTTTGGGGAGCTCTTTCCTTACTCAGAGCTGCCCAAGTTCCTTCACTGAGGACCCCCACTCCTGCCCCAGGGCAGAGGGAAGACCTATTTGTCTTTTGAGGCTGAAATATATTAAAAGCCACTTGTATAAACTGTACACAAATCAACTCTCTATGACCTCACTAATGAAGAGAAGAAGGGGGGACAATTTTTCAACAGACATCCCATATTTGCATTGGTAACAACCAGAGCTCAGAGCCACACTGTATCATAGACTGAGACACACATAGGCACTGCCAGCCCTGTCCCCACCTGCAACGTTCTTCATGTGGCAGAGGGAAGAGAATGGAGGCCAGTGGCCAACACCAGATGAGCCACCCCAACCTCTACAGGCACAGCTGCGTGGGCAAGTCTACCCAGGGATGGAATGAGTCCTGGGCAACTTGATCCTCCGGCCTTAAGGCAAATCCATGAGTCACACAACCAATACACCACTCGGGTCAAAAGGAAATAAGGGAGGAGGGGTTCAGAATTTTAAGAAAATGAAATATAACAATGTATTAGTATTCTTCACAAATATTAAATTATTTTCAGTGTAAAAACAAACAATTTAAAATATAGCTTAGCTTATTCATAACATTTTCATGTTTTTAATAGGTAAGTAAAGTGAATATTTAAAAGTCCTGTAGCAAACTGAAATGTTGCACTAAGATGTCCTGGGTTTTGTTGTTTGTTCTTTAGGGGGGTGGGTGCATATGGGGTAGGCAGGAAAGAACCTAGAATCTAAGAATCGCATCTCCAAATATAGGTTTTTCCTCTCTAATACACATACACACACACACACACACACACACAGACACACACATAAACACACAGACACACACACACACAGGTTTTGTCTTTTGTTTACATTCGGACATTTGCTTCTACCACTAGGTTCTTAGCTGACAAATAAGTGCCTCTTGTCAATAAACACAGCTTTGCAATGGAAGGGACAATCATTTTTATAATCTTTAGTTTCTCAGAGGTGTCAGGCTTCTGAGCCCAAGCTACGCCATTGCCATCGTATTCCCTGTGACCTGCACGTATATGTCCAGATGGCCTGAAGCAAGTGAAGAATCACAAAAGAAGTAAAAATGGCAGTTCCTGCCTTAACTGATGACATTTCACGACAAAAGAAGTGAAAATGGCCTGTTCCTGCCTTAACTGATGACGTTACCTTGTGAAATTCCTTCTCCTGGCACATCCTGGCTCAACAGCTCCCCCACTGAGCACCTTGTGACCACCACCCAAGCCAGCCAGAGAAAAACCCCCTTTGATAGTAATTTTCCACTACCTACCCAAATCTTATAAAATGGCCCCACCCCTATCTCCCTTCACTGACTCTCTTTTCGGACTCAGCCCGCCTGCACCCAGGTGAAATAAAAACCTTGTTGCTCACAAAAAGCCTGTTTGGTGGTCTCTTCACACGGACGTACGTGACAAGAGGTACCTGCATATATGAGAATCGATGTTGGCACGTGACGGGTAATATGAACAGAAGTGCTAACAGGTTAGAATGTAATGAAATGCCCATGGTTTTTATAAAGCATTCTAAAAGTGCTATAGAAGACTGAGGCTCTCGTAAGTCATAATCATAATGTCATAATGTGTTACGAACAAGCCAAAACGCAGTGAGAGGGCATGAACATGGATCCTAAGAGGTTTGGTGTCAGAGCTCTGCATGTGGCCACTTTAGCACTACCGAGCCACACACATCTTTACAGCATGACTGTTTTTTAGGGAGAATTGGGTACTCCGGGGGCCAGGCTAGCTGTGAATGGAGGATAAAAAGCTGATGATCATTTTTTGTTTCATTTTGCTTATTTTTTGTCCTTCCCTGTCCTACACTGATGACAAATCTGCTTATTTCAACCTCTTAAACTGAGCTTAGGGACCATCAGTCCAAGATGAATGTATGGCGAAAGGTGTAGCTCAGATAGTCCTCATCACTCACCATTTAATGGTAATTTTGTCCTATGAAGCTAAGTGATTGGGAGGATGCAATATTTGTGGTGGGGAGGGAGGACAATTAATTGATTTCAACTTACTGTACAGCAAGGCCCTGCATCTTTTCATGTAATTAGCCTTTATCTTACAAGGCAACGTACCTTCTATTGGCATCTACAGGTTCCAGCTGACATATTTAAGTGACCCAGGCACACACAGGAAGACACAACAGAGACCATAGCATGAATACCTCTCTGCAGTCCAGATTAAGGCTTTGGCCTCCAATTTCCAGTTTCAGAATTTCTATCTGGTAGTACCACTCCTCCTTAATAGGGGTATACCAGATGTCTCCTTTATACAAACTTGGTTCAATTCCACCCAGGACCTGGGACAGAAAATATTTACAGGTATAAGAGAAAAAATACACAGACATATCAACAGGTTACACAGAGAAGCATGCACTTGTAAAGAGAAACTTGACTGCAATGAGGGCTTCTACTTTGTGATGATGTCATGAAACAAGTATCAATGCTTAAAAAATAAATAAGGAGCTGGACGCGGTGGCTCATGCCTGTAATCCCAGCACTTTGGGAGGCTGAGGCGGGCAGATCATGAAGTCAGGAGTTCGAGAACAGCCTGGCTGGCATGGTGAAACCCCGTCTCTACTAAAAATACAAAAATTAGCTGGGTGTGGTGGCGGGCACCTGTAGTCCCAGCTACTCAGGAGGCTGAGGCAGGAGAATCGCTTGAACCAGGAGGCGGAGCTTGCAGTGAGCTGAGATCGCGCCACTGCACTCCAGCCTAGGCACTAGAGCGAGACTCCATCTCAAAAATAGTAATAATAATAAAATAAATAAATAAATAAAATAAAATAAACATGGAATGTTATGGGTCCATGTCTGCAAAAGTCAGATGGTATTAGGCCCTCGTCTAATCAAGATGCTTTGGGGGTTTCTTTTATCCAAAGAAAGTATATACAAGTTTAGCTTTACAATATTGAGATTTTTCCTTCAAAGAAATGCAATAAGACAGTTAACCACACTGACTGACAATTATTTAGTTTCTTGCAGGTCAGACAACAGAAGAACAAGCACTTCCCTGATCAAAGCTTCATTTTGCAAAATCATAAAACATTTCCTCATAAATCCTATGCTATCCTCTGCCTGGAAATGGTAGCAAATGAAAGTAGCTGAGGACCAGGGACGCAGAGCCTGCCCCTCATAGTCAGACAGCAATGGGACTGGCAGCACCCCCTTCTAGTGCATTCCTCCTGTCTCCTACTACTTTTGACGTCTGGGTGCAGGGCGCTGGAGGAAAGCTCAGGCTCCAGCACCTCCGTAGTGCTGACGGCCTTGGTTCTGTTTCAGTAGCAAACACTTGTGCTGTGGTACGCGTGTGCCTGTGTATGTGTTGAGAGAGAGAGAGAGAGAAAGGATCTACGAGGGTCCCTGTTTCCCTGCCAAATTTATGAACTCTCCTTTGCCCCCCTACCCACAGTCAGGTCCACTCACCACACCCCCACCGCTCCTCACTTGCCCCTCCCCCACCCACAGAAAGCAGTGCCCTTCCAAGGATGGTAAAGAAAAGTTTTAAAGGAATCTGGAGAAGCAATGAGAATCATCCTTCCAGATGGCAGGATGACATAAAGGATTGTCTAATTTTAGCCATTTTTAAAAAGATCGACAACAAGGATGATGAAAGTTTTACAGTACCGACGCACACCTACATGCCTAATATTTCTGCTCAGGTGTTTAATAAAACAGAAAAAAGAGCCCATCCATCTGTGATTTTTCGCCCCTTTAAGACTGAAAGATACCCACAAGACTACCTCCGTTGGTCCCAGATCCAGCAACGGGCAACCCGGCTCCACACATCTGCATGGAGAAAACGTTGGGGATGTTTGCTTGTGTCACCAGGGAGTCAAAGAAGGTCTCCAGGGAACTTGATGGCTGCGGGAGGGCGACAGAGAGGGACACCTGCTTAGAACTCACAGTGTAGACATGGGTCACCCAATGTAGATGCCACGCACCACAGACAACATTCCTGGTGTTTATTCCTGGTGTTTTTCATGGTTCAACAATACACCAGCTTGTGATTGGGTCTAGGAATTCAGAAAGCCCCAACAGAGCTTTCCACTGGTTGGTATTTTTCCTTTGGGTACGGCTCTGTTGTACAAATAAGATCGTATTTCTGGAAGCCATTCGACGCAGGCACATCTATCATCATGACTGCCTTGTGAGGGGGTGTGAGAAGCCGTGGAACTGGGTTACCGTGGCAGGTGGTGGATCCTAATCTTAGGCATTTGAGAGTAAGGAGAGAAGAGTTTCTCTAGGAGCTGCCATGGCCGCAGACATTTTTGTTCGCCTGTCAGCTGCAGCTGTCCACCATGCAAATGAGAGGTGGTTGACCAGGGAGCACAGTATCTCCCGGACCCCAGAGCCTGGGGCGAGGCTTAGCTCTGCCAGATGAACTCTGGCGGGAAAGAAGCAGGAAAGGCATAAATCTATACTCCAGAAGCATAAAAGGCTTCTTATTCCCTGAGGCCAGATTTCAGAAGCCCTCATGTGCTCTGTGTCTCCCTCACATCCAGCAAGACATACAGAGGATGCCCTCATTTCTCCAAAGAGACTCAAAGGGAAGCGGGGAGGTCTGCAAACAGCTTTGAGGTGCGGGTGTGCCAGGGCTGCTGGCGGTCATGGAGGAAGTCAGTGATAGACCCGAGTTTAGATTTTGGCTTTGACAACTGGGAGACACTGGAGTTGGTGACCCTGAGTTGTTAGTTTTTGATGAAAACGTAATTAACTATAGTAGCGCAGATGCTATAGGCATCCCCTGGGTGCCTATGGTCATTCACAGGAATGATTATTTACTATCTGTGAGAATTAAAACTGTGATTCCAGAGGGAGTGAGAGGGGGACTCCACCATGGAACAGACACAGATCTTCCCATTGGTTTAATCCATTTGTGTTTGACCTCCTACTTGCTTCATCTCAGCTTCTGCAGAATTCCGAGGCAGAATCCAGCACAATTTCCACATGCAATCTCTGTCAGAACACTTGTGGGTGTTTGGGTCAACCAGTGAGACAAAATCACCTCTTGGGGTAACAGGGTGGGCCTGGGGGTGCCCCCAGCTGGTGTTCTACCTACCTTCTCGAGAGGCAGTAAAGCAAAGCAAACACGAAGGGGAGACTGGCTCTGCCACTTGCCAGCTAAGTGACTTGTTCCTTTGCTTCCTTCCCTGTGAAACAGGGATAAGGGCAGCCACCTGGAGCTGCTCTGGGGCTTAAATGGGCCAATACTTATAAAGCACTTAGAACTGTACCTGGCACACAGTGAAGGAGCCGCAATCATTCTGCCAAGTCCTTCTTCACTAGGGTTGTGCCGTGGGATTCCCCTAGGGACTTAAAAGCATCCAGGTGCCCACAACTAACCCTGAGAGAACCTGATCCAGTGGGGCCCAGGAAGCTGCAGTTTTAGAAGCCCCGTAGGTATTCCTGATACAGCCTTGACAGGAAGCCCCTGGAATGGACCAGGGGCCACCTCACAACCTGAGCACTGCAGAGCGCTCAGCGCACCTGCCTCAGAGACCCCTGGGGCAGTCCGCCCAGCCCACCCTGCAGGCCCTGTTCCCAGCCACACTCTGCTTCCTATGAGTCCTATTGCTTTCTCCTCAAACCCTGGAAATGGGAAGCCAATGGTCAGTAATCTTGGAATTTCATAAATGAAAGGATAAAATGTCTCACAGTGAGTAGGGAGGTCTGAGCAAGCCCCGAAGGGGTCTGTTCTCACAGAAGCTTTACATATTATTAATTCCAGGCAATTTAGGTTTCCTCTATCAACTTCGGAACAATTCACATAAAACCAGTCATATATATCTTTCATTTCCAAATAGTCACATACAGATAAAACATTTTGAAAATGTGTTTAGGAATGCAAGTTTCCATCTATCTGCAATTCCCTATGATACAGAGGACAAAAGGGTTCATGAGCCAGCCCTGGCTCTGCAGACAGTGAGAAGCTCCATGTTCTAACTTCAAAGGGGCAACAGCTCACTGACCCTCAATCCCCACATCTTGAAAATGGGGAGAATAAGGCCAGGCGTGGTGGCTCATGCCATAATCCCAACACCTTGAGAGGCTGACGTGAATGGATCACTTGAGTCCAGGAGTTTGAGACCAGCCTGGCCAACATAGTGAAACCTCGTCTCTACCAAAAATACAAAAGGCGTTAGCCAGGCGTGGTGGCATGTGCCTGTGGTCCCAGCTACTTGGGAGGCTGAGGTGCGAGAATCACTTGAACCCAGGAGCCAGAGGTTGCAGTGAGCTGAGATTACACTGCTGCACTCCAGCCTGGGAAATAGAGTGAGACTCTCTCAAAAAAATAAAAAAAGTAAAAAGAAAAAGAAAAAAGTAAAATGGGGAGAATATGACCTTACAAAGTATGCCTCACAGGGGAGTCATGAGCACTGAGTGACCCACATCTTATCTTGGATCTTCTCAGCCTAGGGCCTAATAGGCTCTTAGTAATTGTGATTCTGTCTCCTTGTGGGGGCCAAGGGTTATAAAATTCCTCTTGCTCTCCCCACCCCATCCCCATCTGCTCATAAACTTGAGCTGGAACGATGGGAAGATTATCCTCCCGGGACAGTGGGGGCGTGTTGCTCTAGCAGTCACTTCTGTTTCCTTCCACATGTAGCTCTGGTTCCAAGCCTAATGCTAAGCAAGGTGAGGCCAGGCCGTGGTGCCCAGTTACGGGGCCAGGAGAGCTGGTCTCCTTCTGCGGTTCTCGATGCATGCAAACCCGTGTGGACTCCAGGAGCCCAGCACACACCCCCAGTGTCTACTCCCGCCTGCCTTCGGCAATGCCTCCAGGTGGAAATTCCCCTGCCTGCCTCCCTCCTCCTGCATACAGGGTAGGCCCCAAGTACAAATATTTGGGGAACATCCAATTCTGTCTTTCCCCATTTGGGGAGGCTCTGGTGATGGCGAGAGCAGGGCTCCACAATTCCTCCGGGGCTCCCCACCACTGGGAAGGGCTGGCTGTCCCCAGGGCATGCCTTCAGGCTGCCCATATTCCCTGCTGGGTGTTGGGTGTCTCCCTGGAGGTGTCCCCTGCAGAGCCAGGAAAACAGGCCACATCCCAGTCTGGCTGAGGGCACCATCCCCTGCCTGCGTTCCAGGGCTGCCCGCAGGCTCCTGCTTCACGCAAACGTATGAATTTAATAAATGTGTTTTCTTTTAATCCTACCTTAGTAAAACCTCCTAAACACACATCACGATCTACATGATTCAAATTCTGTTAACATTTTAAACTATAAAACGAAAATAAAACAAAAAGTTAATGCTATTAGTCTGTTTTACAGGAAGGTTCCAAGAATCATGCTGTTTACCTTCAATTTAAAAAATGCTTGGAAATATAATGGTGTGAATACTGGTCTGTTTCCACCACATGGTTCTCACTGTCTCCAAGGATAGCTCAAGACTCGCGTGTCAGCCCTTTAATGATTTTCAGAATCTCATCCTATTATTTGATTTCCTTAAATCCATGGATTAGCCTTACCTTGGCAAGTGTGGCATAAGCTAGGCCAAGTATTCCATTCCATTTAATCCCAGGCAAAAAGAAATTCTCTGATTCAAAAATAGTGGCAATGTTGACAAGAAAAGAACTATTGAAGCCTTTGGGGATGGTGACGAGGTCTTCCCCAACGAAGCCCGTCCAGCTTCCTTGTGTGTACTTCACAGTGACGTCAAAGCCCTTGGAGCGGTAAGTGCTAGACCTGGAGAAAGAAAAGAAAAGCCTATTGTATTCATTTTATTTTATTATTATTATTTTATTTATTTATTTATTTATTTATTTATTTATTTTTGAGATGGAGTCTTGCTCTGTCCTCCAGGCTGGAGTGCAGTGGTGCGATCTCTGCTCACTGCAACCTCTGCCTCCCAGGTTCAAGCGATTCTCCTGCCTCAGCCTCCTGAGTAGCTGGGACTACAGGCACACATCACCACGCCCAGCTAATTTTTGTAATTTTAGTAGAGACGGGGTTTCACCCTGTTGGCCAGGATGGTCTCGATCTCTTGACCTTGTGATCTGCCTGCCTTGGCCTCCCAAAGTGCTAGATTACAGGCGTGAGCCACCACGCCTGGCTAAGCCCATCTCTTATGTATCCATGTTCCCGAGCCACAAAGATAAGGTTGCCATGTCCAAGACAGCTATCCTAAACACAGAAAGTCTACTGTAAGCCTGTAAGCCATTCTTCATCATGAACAGCATCAATGTTCACAAAGCGACAGCTTCCCCCAAAAACATAATCGCTAATATTTGGTAGCAGTGTTGTCCATGTTACGTGGAAGGGACGCACTGGTGTAAACATGTGGCTTTTGAGTTTAATTTTTCCCTATACCCAAGTTAAACCCTATAAGTCAGGTGCTTTGCTTGGCCACTGTAGCCTTTGAAGGACACAACCCAATCTGGGCACCTGCCTGGCCCTCTGGCTTTGCAGGGCTGCTGCGCTGCTGCTCTGTGACATGGGTAGGTGCTGGCACCCTGGAGGGAGGCTCCACCAGCCTGCGCCAGCAGCGGCTGGGGTTCATGTTCACACATACAACTCATGTGACAAATAATGACCAAGTCCTACCTGCTGAAGCGCATGTCCTTCATGTCACAGGTCCTTCTCAAGGTTCTCCCCCAATGTCCCAAAGCTGATTACACTCATACCAAAATATGGGCAGTGACGCTAATGGCATGCCAGAACATGAATCACCGTGACATGACCCTGAGCCCGACACTCACGTGGCCCTGGGGGTGAGAGCTACTGACGCAGAACCACTCACAAGATCAGAGAAAAGGCCTGCCTGCTCAGTTTATGCTGCAGTGAGGAGAGACAATGCATGCGGGAATGGTGGTTACGGGGAATGAGAGCCACCTGGGGAACAAAGCAGGCAAGGGGACCTCAAGTGACCCAGCAGTTGGAGAGAACTCTTGGATTTGGCCATGTTTGCATGAGACCTGAATGAAGACAGTGAGACCTGGGGCTCTCTGGAGGCAGCACACTGTGGAGATAGGACAGCAGGTGTCGAGGCCCTGGGGTGTCCCACCCTGCAAGGTCATTCCTACGCCCATTTGAGTTTGAAAACTGCTGGAATATAGGACGGAACCTAAGAAACATCTCTAGGCAAATGTCTGTGAACTCAAACCACGCTCCTCCTAAGAAAATGATCATCATCCTAAGCTAAATATCAAATCACACAGTAGATCACGCTGAAGCGATCCTGCTCACCTGCAGGCTTGATTTCACTCTGTTTTAATAATCAGTCTGCGAACATTAACACATGTTAATAAGTCTTTGTTGTGGGATTACATGAACTAGCGCAGTCTTGCTTAAGGTCAGTAAAGAAGTTCGGAGATGACACGATCATTCATTCATTCATTCATTTATTGTTTCTTTTAAAGATAAGGTCTTGCTCTGTCATCCAGGCTGGGGTGCCATAGCACAATCATGGCTCACTGCAGCCTTGAACTCCTGGACTCAGGAGATCCTCCCGCCTCTGCCTACTGAGTAACTGGCACTAGAGGTGCACACCAACAAGCCCAGCTAATATTTTTCTTTCTTTTTTTGCAGAGACGAGGTCTCATTATGTTGCTCAAGTTGGTCTCAAACTCCTGGGCTCAAGCAATCCTCCTGCCTTAGCCTCCCAAAGTGCTGGGATTCCAGGCATGAGCCACCATATCTGGCCTTTGATTCATTAATTCATTCTTGGTATATCTAATAAGTGTTAAAAATATTAACTATCTTTAATTCAGTAACTGCACTTCTGAGACTCTGACCCTAAGGAGACACCCAGGAAGCAGACAGAGGTTCATGTGCCAAGATGGTCGTGATGTTTTATGCATAACAGCAAACAGCTGGAAACCATCCAAATGCTCAGTAACAAGGAAACAGTTCAGTAAATTACAGCATATCCATATGATGCACTATTATGTGCCAAAGAAAAAAATGTTTCTTTTTCTAAGAAATTTTAAATGATGTAGAGAAAAAGTTAAAAGAAAAATACGTCAAAGAGACAGAATCTCCTTCAAAACTATTTATTACACTCAAATATTAACAGTGGCTAGCTGAGGTGGCAGGATTGGGGGTGGGGGCACTCCTATTCTTGTGGTTAGGTACCTCCACATTTTTTGCATATATAAGTTTTATAATCAGGAAAAATGTGATTTTATGAAGGTCTAGCAAACAGATTTTGGGGAAACAGCTGATTGTAACTTCAAAATGGGGTACAGAATCTAAAGATGGTTGGATTTTAACATTTGCCTACTGTCTTGGTTCACTCCACCATGATCATAAAGTAAGAGAGGCATTCAGTGAATGTTTTCTGTGCGCAAATCTCCCGACAATGGGCAGGCACAGAAACAGAAAAGTGACCACAAAGGGACCTTAGAGCACTAAGGGATCCATCAGAAATTACCCAGGTAACGTGCAGTCAGGTCTTTGAAAAAGGGTATCTGAAGATTGGTGGAATGCCAAGCTTTAGTGCCAATATAAATTCAGACGTGCCTGCCACATGGGAGGGGATGCACACGTTTATGTTGAATAGCAATAAAAATACTAAATTACTCAGTCCATTTTGACAATTTGGGTTCATTCCTCAAGTTCAGAAATACACTAAGACTATCTTGAAATGCTTGGAGAATACGATCTAGTACAGAGGTTGGCAATTTTTTTTCCATAAAGAAACAAATAATAGATGTTTTAGGTTTGTAGGCCATAGGATCTCTGTGATAACTACCCAGCTCTCAAACGTAATGTGGAAGCGGCCACAATGTGTAAGTAAACTTGCATGGCTGTGTTCTGATAAAACTTTATTTCCTAAAACAGGCAGCAGGTCATATTTGGCTCATGGGCTAGCCTTTGCCAACCCCTGGTGTATTAGTCCGTTTTTACACTGCTGATAAACGCATACCCAAGACTGGGTGGGTAATTTATAAAGGAAAAGAAGTTAAATGGGCTCACAATTCTATGTGGCTGGGGAGTCCTCACAATCATGGTAGAAGGTGAAAGGCACGTCTTACATGGCGAAGGGAAGAGAGAAATGAAAGCCAACTGAAAGGGGTTTCCCCTTATCAAACCATCAGATCTTGTGAGACTTATTCACTACCATGAGACAGCGTATGGGCAAAGACCACCCCCTTGATTCAATTATCTCCCACGGGGTCCTTCCCACAATACATGATAATTATGGGAGCTACAATTCAAGATGAGATTTGAGTGGGGTCACAGCCAAACCATACCTCCCGGCATGGTAGAATAACTGTTTGTTGTTGTTGTTGTTGTTGTTGTTGAGATGGAGTCTCACTATGTCACCCAGGCTGGAATGCAATGGTGCCATCTTGGCTCACTGCAACCTCCGCCCCCTGGTTTCAAGCAATTCTCCTGCCCCAGCCTCCCTAATAGCTGGGATTACAGGCACATGCCACTATGCCCAACTAATTTTTGTATTTTTAGTAGATATAAGGTTTCACCATGTTGGTCAGGCTGGTCTCAAACTCCTGAACTCAGGTGATCCACCTGCTTCAGCCTCCCACAGTGCTGGGATTACAGGTGTGAGGCACCTTGCCTGGCCCTGGTAGAGTAATTGTATCTTTCCTAAACAGTTTAAAGTGCTATGACTTCCTTTTGAAAAATTTAGTTTTACTCTGTCCAGGCTATAGAAAACTCCATAGAATTTGTAGTGTTAGTAAGAACCTGAACCAGCCTGCATATCTATTTAGTATATCTTCTCTAGTTTCCTGCCCAGGTTGCTGGTCCCCTTAGAGGGAGTACTCTGGATATTTTGGTGTCATTTCCAGAGAGACAAGAGGCAGCTGGAGTTATACTGCCTGGGTTCAAATATGAGTTCAATACTTTATTAGCTGTGTGACCCAGGGCCAAGTTATTTACTCTCTTTATGCCTCAGTTTCCTCAACTAAAAAATGGCGATAATATAATACCATCCCTCATGAAGTTAATTACACAGATTAAAAGAGTTAATACTGTAAAGCATGTAGAACAAAAGCTTGGAACACAGGAGATATGCCACAAAATAGCTGCTATTATTATAATTATCTAATCATTTGCTACCTTTCTTCAGTCTATGAGTCATTATTAGAAAATTCAAGTCTGTTAGGCCATGTTTGCATTGCTATAAAGGAACACTTAAGGCTGAATAATTCATAAAGAAAAGAGGTATGATTTTAGCTTATGGTTCTGCAGGCTGTGCACAAAGCACGGTGCTGGCATCTGCTTCTGGTGAGGCCTCAGGAAGCTTCCACTCAAGGTAGAGGGCAAAGGCAGACACAGTACATCACATGGTGAGAGCTGGGGCAAGAGAGAGAGGAGGAGGTGCCCGGCTCCTTTAAACAAACAGCTCTCATGTGAACTAAAGGAGCGAGAACTCACTCATTGCCTTGATGAGGGCAACAAGTCATTCATGAGGCATCTGCCCCCTTGACCCAAACGCCTCCCCTGAGGCCCCAGGTCCAACGCTGAGAATCATATTTCAATGTGAGATTTGCACCCAAAGCAAATCATCAGGATTTTCTGTTTGTTTGTTTCTGGAAAAAGCTCCTATAGAGCTACTCTTACTGAATCTAATGCTGCCTCATTCTAAAGTCCAAACACCCCATGGAAAGGAGCCAATGTGTGTGGGGTGACTTGGCTAAGGAGGTCAAGGAGAGGTGGTGACGCTTCAAGCTCTTGTGCAACCAGTGTCTAAAAGGCAAGAGTTCCTCTCTGCCTTGCACTAGCTCTGTCCAACAGAACCTCCTGTGACGACAGAAATATTCTGTCTACGCTGCCCAATAAGCTGGCCGCTTGTGACTAATGAACACTTGAAATGTGATTATAGTGCAACTGAAAGACTTAACTTCTATTTTATTTAACATTCATTAAAATAGCCACATGTGACTTGTGCCTAGCCTTGTAGAAAGCACAGTCCAAGATAACGTTTAAAAAAAAAAAAAGGTAATTCTCGGTTCATATTCATATTCTCTGGGTTCCTTGAACTAAACCTCTGAGTAAAACCCCACAGAAGAATCATAAGTGACTCTAGGGGTTATTAGTAGCATAGAGTTTCCAGCACTTTAAATAAAAAATACGTCTTCATCTTCATTTTCTAGCATCCCACCTCTTGGGACTAAAATACTTTGGCTCTCAATTGCTCTGCACAATAATTAAATGCATGGAGCAAGAAACCTGGATGGGCTTCTCCTTGGCAATGTCCATTCCGGGTGCTCAGAAACAGCAATCAATCAGGGATGTGGGAGGCCAGGAAAAAGTCCGCTCACAGTAAAAGAAACACTTTGAACCAAACTCAGAAGATGTTCTACCTCTGATAAGAGTGCTCAGGGAATGCAGGATTAAAAAGTGAAATCAACTGAACTGAGGGGAAAAGAGCTGCAGAACATTTTACTATTTCAAAAGAAACCTGCTGTTGTTTGCAGAGAACACGAAAAGAGAAGGTGGATGTAGAGAATTCTAGAGTTCACTCCTTGGGTCAGTTCTGGTTCTCCTAAGCCACTTGACCCAGGAAATGCTGAGTCTCCTAAAGAACTCTGCTCAGGACCTCCCTGGGGCTCTCAGGGTCAGAAATCTACCAGTGGGCTTACTGTCCTGGCCCAGGTTACCAGATGCCCCTCTTAATCTTCTGTGATTCTGGAAGTCACCAGACCTGAATGCATGAGACCCTGAGGTTCAGGGTCAGCTCAGCCTGCTCAGCCTGGTGTTTCATCAACATCCTCAATAATGTTAAATGCTCACAGGCTCCAAAATGGCAAGTGCCCTTCTATCAGGCAAATGATGGACACGCTTGAGAAATGATCTCAATAATCAGGTAAAAATATCTGTCCTCATTCAACGGAAAGCCATTTGATCTGTATCCAGTTTAGCCTTCTAAAAGAAGTCCCTAATTCCACTTACAAGCATTAGTTGAGGAAAATACATTGGTCTCTTGCTCTGTGAGCTTCACCCCGGATATAGTACAGAAGTAAGGAGACATTTTAATGGAAATATACTTAATTTCCTGAATAGATTCATGGAGGGTCAAGGGATGAGTATACTGGATCACTCTTCAAGCCAGCTAGCTGGAGGTGAGATTTTATTGGCTAAAAAAGATGTACATTTAAAAAATGCATGATCTTTTCTTTTCTTCTTTTTTGCTCTATAGTAACTCACTGGAACATTCACCACCATGAAAAGATGGATTCTGATAAAGACGAGCTCACAAATGACTAATGGTAGCCTGACATCTCATTCCATAAATCAAAGAGATCTTGTCAAAGAACCCCACGCCAAAACTCCAATTACTGTAACATGTTTCAGGAAGCATTAGACCTGAATATCCAAAGACAGGACGTGAATCAGAGGCGGACAAACCCAACCAGAACCTTATTATAACTAAGAGAGATCAGAAGCACAAGCAAATACAGACACATCACAGGGCAGAGAGCTGCAGCTCAGAAAAGAAACCTTTGTCAAAAATTGAGAAGGCAAAAGGATGGTCTCTTGGCTCCCATCAAATACAATGGTTGAAAGTATAACTTAGGCCAACTCTAAAGTTAGATGAAAACATTAGACAAATTAATTATACATAACTGACATTGAAAGAAAATATTCACGTCTTTCAATCACAAAGCATATCAACCATAATAAAACATGTAAAAAGCAGATAAAAGGAAACAAGGTTAATATCAATCTAAGAAAGTATTTAACTTGCGAAGCAAGCATGGTAGCAGGGATGTAGTTGAAGGAATAGACCTCACCTCAAACTCAGAAGTGAGATGCAGCATCTCTGATTCAGCCAAGAAGAAACCTTACAGTTCTGTTGAAGAATGGTCTCTTGAAAAGAAAGGCGGTACCAGGGTAGAGACCCAAAAGGTGAGCGATGTGTTACACGTAATAAGTCAGTCTCTGCAGTACTCGCGAATAAGGAAGGTACGCTGAATTTGAATGGTGGAAGTGGCAATGGGGTGAAACCGACCATTGAGGGGCTTTCCCTAGACACTGGTATGTTCTGTTATTTCTCTTTTTATTTACCCACAAAAGGAGAAACAGATCAGGACCTTGAGTGGTCAGAATGGTGGCAAGGAATCCTGAATTATCTTGTGAGATTAGCAGGAGGGAAGGCTTAGTCATCAAAGGAGTTCTGGATGATCCCAGGAGTTTTCATATTCATCAAACGCATACGGACTACAGACGCCCAAAGGATGAAAAACAGGAACCATCTGCCATTTGAATGCAAACCTAGTGACGGGTACAAAATCCACCTGAATTCATCTGCCATTTGAATGCAAACCTGGTGATGGGTACAAAATCCACCTGAATACACCAAACAGGGCTAGCAGGTAAGTAAGACAGATGTGTCCCATGGTAGCCTGAAAGAGAACCACAGCTCAACCAAACACTGAACACAGTTGAAGGGAGCCGAGAAAGATGCTGGGCTGTCTACGGTTGATGAAATATTGCACATAGTCTTCATGATGTGGAGTATTATTTACCCTTGAAGGTTTCAACAATTGCATCTGCATAGCGAAAGGATGTGTGGATTGAGAAGCATACTTTGACCTTGATGGACTCTGGCTATGAGCAGCTGCCACAGAACTGCTATTTACCTGCCATGAAAAAAGTAGCCATCCACAGGGCTTGACTTGCATGGTTCCCTTTTAATCTGGAAAGTAATTATCCACATCACCCTAACCTTGACTTTACTGTGCTTTACTGTTTTCTACTGTATCTTGCATCTACAGATGATGAGAGAAAAACCTATCCTAAGGGGAAAAGAACTGCTAAATGAGAAAATGCAAGCTCCACGTGTGTTGGTTCTGCCCCTATGTGCTGAGCCCCAGTCAGGGGGAAATGTGGAAAATGTGCCACACAGACTAGAGCCCTGCAGTGGAAACAATACAGGGCTGGGACCATCAGGGACCATTCAGATAAGTGGTTCTCAGAGAGGAAGGTCCTGTCCCCTAGGGTAAGTTTTGGAAACTCTAGGGGTGTATTTGATAAGCATGCTGGTTATCCTGGAATGTGAAGGACGGTCATGCAAAATGAAGCATTGTTCCCATCTCACACTTTCCAAAGTTGCTCTGGGCATCTGCATGGGTGAAATCTGCTGGATCATCTGAGCACAGAATGCACCTCCCATTCATATGTGCACAAAACCTTTTCTACATAGGTTTAGTATATATTGCATATTCGCTACTATGGAAATCCAGGGAAGCTGATTCTCTTTCTGTTCGTTTTACTTGGAACTTTCCTACGATTATTTTCCATTTTGGAAAATCATATCAGCAACTGATAGAGTTTGGATATCTGTCCCCTCCAATTCTCATGTTGAAATTTGATCCCCAGTATAGGAAGTGGGGCCTGGTGGAAAGTGTTTAGGTGCTGAGGTCAGATCTCTCAAGAATGGCTTTGTGCCTTGCCCATAATAATGACTGAGGTCTCACTCTGTTAGTTCCAGGGAGGGCTGACTGATTGTTAAAAAAAAAAGCCTGGCACGTCCTTCCCCTACCCTTGCTTCCTCTCTCCCATGTGATCTCTGCACACTGGCTCTGCTTCGCTTTCCACCATGACTAGAAGCAGCATGAGATCCTGACGCCATGCTTCCTGTACAGCCTGCAGAACCATGAGGCAAATAAACCTTTTTTCTTTGTAAATTACCCAGCCTTGGGTATTCTTTTATAGTAGCGCAACAGACTAAGACAGCAAACTGAGCAGCTTGGGGTGGGTGAGTCTAAGTCAGCCTGCCTTGATCAGTCTACACTGGGTGTACATGTCCACAGTGATGTTAACTCACCTCCAGCATCCACCTATTGCATGATCTCCTAGCACCACGGAGCCAGGGTGTTCATGCATTGAGGTTCTGATTACCTGGTTATACATTACTTCCCTTGTATTCCCCCCACATTACGTCAGGGCACTTTGAGCTGTGTGTGTAGATAAGTCATATGACTTTTGCAGTCACTTCAGGGAATGACAAAGCACTTGTTATAAAAAGCGGGTGTTGGCTGAAGGTTTGGGGACTGCTGGTCTCAATGATTGAATTTGGGCAAGTCCCCTGTCTCCCTGACCTCCTGTGCTGCAGAAATCAAAATGAGAGGTTTGGACCAACTCCAAGTCCTGTTCCACGATGAAGTAGTCCAGAATGAACAGTTGGAGGTGAGGGCTGTTTGGGAACTGAGGACTTGGATGAGTCACAGATCTGAGTGGGAAGGGGCAGCACAAGCCATCGTAAACCAAGCCTCTGCTGCACACACAGAGAGAAACACCACCACTACTTCTACACACGTTTGTGGTTATAGCAACAGCTGGGCACATACTGATCACAGGCAGGTGTTATATCCGGGAATATCAATGAAGGAAGCTTACCAACACATGAAGCCATAAACCAAGCTATCAGTTCCTTGAGGGAGGGGCCAGCCACATTTTTCTGAAGCCTCACAGAGCACTGGCCACCATAGCCCTCTCCCCAGCATGCAGCTGTAGCCATACGTGTAGGAGGCCCCATCATTTATGGCACCAAAGTGGAGCCCAGGATGTGGCGTAGGTAGAATAGATATACAGGGTTTCCTCTATGCTTTCTTTCATACACGGCAAATCATCTCGCTTTATTAAATTGCCTGGCATTTTCAGAAGACTTCAGCTATTCTTCCCCCTCCTTTTGTCCCCAACTAGAGCTGGCCTTTATTCCCTGGAACAAAGCACTAAGGATAAGGAAAGTGAGAAAGGGAAGTCAGGAAAAGAATTTACAGTAGGGAAACCCAATATGACAGTTACCGAGACCCTAGATGATTCATAACCCTAAAAAACGAACCAGCACGTCAGCTTACCTGTTCTGTCTGTTGAGTTTAAATTTCAGGATCGTAAAAATACATCAAAACATGCACAGCATTTGAGCAGCTTCCAGTTCAGAGGGCGGTGACTCTAGACCCCATGGGCTCCTGCAGAGCTGAAGGCTGCCACAGGCCACTGGGGGCCTCCCCAAACCCCACCCAGGGCTGCTCTGAAGCCTGCATGGACAGAACTTGTTCTATTCCAGAGACCTCCATCTGGCTCCACTTTTTTTTCTCAACTCCACCCCATAATTGTTCATGTGCAGCCTCAGTCTTGGCCCTTAATACTTTGTGCTCACAAAACTCACTCTTCCAAATGAGTGTTGCAAACCAACCCACAGAAACGGCTTCCAGGAACCACACCTTAACCCCTACTGAACTATGTGAAGGGGGGTTTCCGTGTATCCCTTCAGCCAAGGAAGCGACCCCACACCCTTGGCCAGAGTGGCTTCACAGACCCCCAAGACCTTGTCCCCTGCTCCAGCCCACCTCCACCGCAGAATTAAAGCTGCTGCAATAACCACCAAAGGGCCACAAGCTCCCTGTGACTTGGATAACTACAGGAGTTGTGTTTGACTTGGATTTTTAGAAAACGAATCTCACGTAAATGCGTGAAGGCTATCAGGAGACCCCTGCTGTGAATTTGAGGATGGAATGAACATGCACATGTGCATACACATGTCCACATGTATGTACACGCACATGTACATACACATCCGTATCAGTATCCCCCTTAAAATGAAACAGCTTTCTGGCTGTTATGCTCCGCTGCATTTTGAAGCATGTGGATCATGCAGTACCCCAGCCCAACACACCAGCCAAGGGGCCAGCACTTACCTCTCTGTGTCAAAGTACGTGTCTATGTAGGAGTGCGGGGCTCCCGCCACGGCAAAGTTACTGCTTCCAGTGTCAACGAGAATCTGTAGCTTTTATGTTTCAAGGAGAGAAAGAAAAAAAGAAAGCATCAAGTTATTTTAATAAGGCAATACTCTTGAATAATTTTTTTAAAACTAAGTACCAAGAATAATTCATCAGTTGGAACAAAAAAAAGTATACTGATGAGGGGAATACAAAAAGCTATTATAAAATTGAAATCTGAACAAAGTCCATGAAGAAGCTTGCACTGGAGAGGGGAAAATGGTCTTGTCTCAGATACACACTGAGCCTTCAAAGAGAATGGATTCTGTTAAATAACTGGGTTTCCTTTTTAGGCCGTTGGTGCTTGAAACCAAGGCTGAGCTCTTTCTTATCTCCGGGCTTTTGGCCAGGTTTAGCCCTCCACTGGGCTCACCCTCCCCTTGCTATTCCAAATCTCGCCTGGAAACCCCGATCCAACATGGCCTCCCCTCCCCAGGATGCCTCCCAGCCTCCTCATGGCAGGTGGTGGCCCCTCACCTCCCTGCACGGCACCTGGGAACACCTGTCACAAGCATCGTTTTTTAGGTTATTTGAGATATAGTTTGTGTATAATAAAAATGCAAGATCTTAAATGTTCGCCTGGTGAGTTCTGGCATGTGTCCCAAACCAAGATGCAGAAATTTCTATTCACCTCAAAAGGTCCCTTTATGCCCCTTTCCCTTCTGGTCCCCAGAAGCAACCACTTTCTGGCTTTTGTGACCGTGGACTGGTTTCATCAGTTCTTGAACATTCTATAAATGTCATGATGCGGGTTTCTGTGTGTTTGTTTTTTAGCATGGTTTCTTAAGTGCAGCTTGTCTCTGAGACATCCTCATGTTGCATCAGCCCTTTGTTTCTCTTCACTGTGCAGGGACACACGATAATTTGCCTCTGCTTTTGATGGGCCCTTGAGTTGTGTCCAGTTTGAGGCTACTATGAATAAGACAGCTATGGACACACTGTATAGGTCTTTTTGCAGACATATATTTTCATTTCTCTTGGGTAAATACCTAGGAGTGAAACTTTTTGGATCATAGACTAGATACTTTTTTTTCTTTTTTTTTTTTTTTTTTGAGACAGAGTCTCACTCTGTCGCCCAGGCTGGAGTACAGTAGCACCATCTCGGCTCACTGCAAGCTCCGCCTCCCAGGTTCACGCCATTCTCCTGCCTCAGTCTCCTGAGTAGCTGGGACTACAGGCGCCCGCCACCACGCCCGGCTAGTTTTTTGTATTTTTAGTAGAGACGGGGTTTCACCGTGTTAGCCAAGATGGTCTCGATCTCCTGACCTCGTGATCTGCCTGCCTCGACCTCCCAAAGTGCTGGGATTACAGGCATGAGCCATCGCGCCCGGCTGACTAGACACATTTTTAACGTTTTAAAGAAAACTGCTGAACAGGTCTGCAATGTGGGTCTACCAGGTTATATTCCCATGAGCGATGGATCCATGGGCCATTTGGTGTATTTACTCTGTATCCGCCCCCAAATTTGGTGGTGTTGGTCTTTTCAATGTGAACCATACTAATGGGTGTGGAATGGTACCTCACCGTGGTTTTAATCTGCAGTCCCCTAGGGACCAATGCTATTGGGCTGTTGCCCTGTATCCCGTTGCCTCACTCATCTTCCCCAGTGAACCATGTCTCAGGGCAGGTGTGTATGTTACTCATCATTTTATGCCCAGCATCTATCCCAAGTCCAGATACATGCCCAATTGTCACAGAATGAACACACCTTTTAGAAATAAACACAGGCCACATAGATATAGCCCAAAAGGTTGAAAAACAAGTTTAAAAAGCTATGGACTAAATAAATCAAAATAGGCCAGGTGCGGTGGCTCGCCTGTAATCTCAGCACTATGGGAGGCCGAGGTGGGCGGATCACGAGGTCAGGAAACCGAGACCATCCTGGCTAAATAGTGAAACCCCATCTCTATTCAAAATACAAAAAATTAGCCAAACGTGGTGGCACATGCCTGTAGTCCCAGCTACTCGGGAGGCTGAGGCAGGAGAATTGCTTGAACCCAGGAGGCGGAGCTTGCAGTGAGCCTAGATCGCACCACCTCATTCCAGCCTGGGTGACAGAATGATACTCTATCTCAAAAAAAAAANCATGACTCACTACAGCCTCAAACTCCTGGGTTCAAGGGATCCTCTCACCTCAGCCTCCAAAGTAGCTGGGACCACAGGCGTGTACCACCATGCCTGGCTAATTTATTTTTATTTTTTGTAGAAGGGGTCTCACTATGTTGCCCAGGCTAGTCTTGAACTCCTGGGCTCAAGTGATCCTCTCGTCGTGGCCTCCCAAAGCGCTGGGATTACAGGCATGAGCCACTGCACCTGGCCCATTTGTGTTGTTTTAAGCTCTCAGTTTGTGTACTTAGTTACAGCAGGTCCAGGAAACATCTTGAGATGGGACATCATCTCAGGCCTGGCATAGACCGAACTGAGCTCCGGCTGCCCCGACCCCTGCTCTTCTGATGGACTTGGCCATCCTGGTCGACGGCAGCTCCATCAGGTCTGGCCAGGCCACGCCAGAGGTGATCCCTAGGGCTTCCTTCCCCTCACGCCCCACATCCAGCCACCAGGAGTTCCTGAGGACTCTGCCTTCAGGTTCTGGCCCACACCTGGCCACCCCTCACCTCCTCCAAGGAGACTGGGGGTCCACACCACTGTCATCCCCTCCTTGTCCTTGTTGGTGTCCCTGCTTCCTTCCTAGGCCTACTTCCAACCAGCAGCCACACAGTCCTATTACAGTTACGTCAGAGGGAGCCAGCCCTCCACCTCCCTCGGCTCTCATGTCACCCAGAGCAACAGGCAAAGTCCTCACATGGTCTGCCGAGTCACTCGCCACGCCCTGACCTCATTCCTCCAAGACACGCTGACCACCAGGCCACTCCATGAATGCCCCAGACATGCCCCAAAGGGAGGGCCTTCCCCCTGGCCACCCTGCTGGGGTGGGGGCTGCTCCCCAGGATAGCCAGGTTCACGTGGCACAGCCCATTGCTCCCTTCCAGGCTTCCTTCAACACCACCTTCTCCGCAAAGTTGACCCTGGCCGGCCCTTTGGGAGAACTGCTGTTCCTAGTCTCCTGCCGGTCTGTGCATTCCCCCTCCCTTTCCCCGGCTTAACACCACGCCTCTCACATAACAGTGATGGCAGACACTGAACACGGCCTGCAGTGGGCTGGGTACTGCTGTCAGCGCTTCCTATATCCATTAGTTTCTTTCAACCTCATAACAGCACTCTGAGGGCAGCACGGTCATCACTCCATGTCACAGATGGAAACACTGAGGTGCAGAGAGGCTGACCTCCCCAACTCTACAAGGGCAAGTGGCAGAGCTGAGGCTGGAACCCAGAGTCAGACTCCGAGCGCATGCTTGTAACCAACTCAGCCACTGCCTGGGCCCCATGAGCAATCATACCATTCACGGGGTCCCGGCAGCTCCTGCTGCCTCCCCCTAGCAGGGATTTTGCTGTTTGCTGCTCTGTCAGCCATGCATGCCTCCAACAGGGCCAGGCACACAGAAGACACTCACACATTTGTGGAATCAACAACGAAATTATTCTCAAAGGTGAAAGCAAAGACACTCATTTTGCCCTTGGTACAAAGATAACAGATTCCAAAAAAATAAACAAGCAAGGATAATGCAGTCTGTGCACACACACCAGCCGTGTGTAGGTTCCGCACACACAGTTTTTGAGCTGTTGGCAAAAACAAAGTCAGGCTCCTACTTCCCTAATCTACTAAGTGCCATGCCCCTTCCCCTGCAGGAGGCCGTGGAAATAGTGGAGAGAAATGAACGACGATCCTGGGCATCTGCCAGGGGCAGTGCTATAACTTGTGATGACGTCCCTGTTTTCTCAAATGAAAATCTACTTTGTGACTTCAGAGATTTCCCTCCTGAACAGTGAAGATCATGTTCACAAAAACTTCGTAGAAATGGTAGAGAAACAGATTTGGGGGATGAAGGTTTGAAGTGAATCTAAAACAATGGCAAAGGCCTTCTGCTTTTTTTTTTTAAATATACTTTTTTTTTTGAGAGGGAGTCTCACTATGTTGCCCAGGCTGGTCTTGAACTCCTGACCTCAAGTGATCCACCCACCTCGGCCTCCCAAAATGCTGGGATTACAGGCGTGAGCCACCACACCCGGCCAGCAAAGGCACTCTAACTAATGAGATTATAAAAGTCACTTTAAACATCGTAGTTTTAGTAAACGAATGCTCTATTCTCAATTTCTATTTACAAATACACAGATCCTAGAAAACATGTAAGATCTTGCTCCTTTACAGAGGTGTTTTGGTTGATTTCAGATAGAATGTAATCTCACATATACAAAAATATATTTACACATATATTATTCTATATAATTTATTATCTGGTTCTCCATCCAAATATTAGATGCTCAACACCCCCAAGTTTCAAAGCCACAATTTGGATTAGATTTAATCCTAATTTCTCATAAACGTACAAAAGGGCATGAAAGATTGTGAAATACGTATTTGATTCCATCCCCATTTCCTGGCATACAACTCCTAAAATCTCTGGGATCTCCAAAGTGATGTGTTTTTGTATGCTGTGAGTTGACTGATGGCTGGCAGCCCCTAGGTAGCTTCGGGATGGGGGCTGGTCACCGGAAAGAGCAAGGCAGGATTAGAGGACTGGGACTTTCAGCCCCGCCCCCAACCTTCAGGAGTGGGAAGGAGCTGAAGGTTAAGCTGATCACCAATGGCCAATGGCTTAATCAATCATGTCTACATAATGAAGCTTCCACAAAACCCCAAAAGAACACAGTTCATTAAATTTCCAGACAGCTGAGGTTCCTGGAGGGTGGCGTGTACAGGGATGGCACGGAAGTTCTGAAACCGTCCCCCTACACCTCACCCTACACATCTCTTCATCTCTATCTTCTGTAATGCCCTTTATAATAAACCGGTGTACGTGTTTTCCTGAGTTCTGTGAGCAAATCTAGCAAATTAATCAAACCAAGGATAGGATCCTGGAAATCTTCCATTTGTAGCTGATCGATCAGAAGCACAGGCAATGACCTGGAGCTGGCGACTGGCTTGGAAGTTGGGGGCAGTCTTGGGGGACTGGGCCCTCACTCTGGGGTCCGACGCCATCCCCAGGCAGACAGTGTAGGAACTGAGCTAAATTAGAGGACACGCAGCTGGTGTCTGTTGCAGAACTGATCGATCGTTTGTGTGGGGAGAAATCCCCACACACTTGGTCCCGGAAGTCTTCTGTGTTGATCACTGCGGTGTCAGAGCAGAGGGAAGTGTGCGATTTTTCCACGTAGAGGACGCCAAACAAATCTGCATTTACATGGATTTTACAGGAGATAAATTGTTGGAGGCTGAGTAATTCTTGTATGTATCAAATTGTCGGTAACAGGTCAAAGTAAGTGAAGGAGATCCGTCTCTAGGTCAGTCTGGTTGAACCGGATATTCCTGAAGGGTGGGGTTCTCTCTCTTTCTGCTCTTAAATACTAAACACAAAGCTATCAGTAACTCACCACAACCTGACTCTCAAAGGGGGCAGGCATGTCAGAATCCCTGCACCATCTTTTAAACATTCCCCCGAACTGAATTATTTTAAGAGATGAATTTATCATTTTGCATCCAGTTATATACCTTTTTCCTCATCCTATCTCTTCCTATGTGACACTGTCTGCTATAATGTTTCTTCTTTTATTCTTTTCATCTTTACTATACAGATTTCTGGTATTTAGTAATTGTTCTGGTGATCTGCAAGCTTTACATCTATTTTTAAATTATTTCAGTCATTTTCTTTATAACTTTATGTGATATCTCTTAACCTCTTCTCTTGATTTAGCAACTTAGAATGGTATTTGTGGGATCCCCACTCTGCACACTTCTAAAAAAATCAAGATGTGAGCAGGCGCAGTGGCTCAGGACTACAATCCCAGCACTTTCAGAGGCCGAGGCGGGCAGATCATGAGGTCAGGAGATTGAGACCAACCTAGCTAACACAGTGAAACCCCATCTCTACTGAAAATACAAAAATTAGCCAGGCGTGGTAGTGCGCATCTGTAATCCCAGCTACTTGGGAGGCTGAGGCAGGAGAGTCGCTTGAAGCTGGGAGGTGGAGGTTGCAGTGAGCCGAGATGGCACCACTGCACTCGAGCCTAGCAAGAGAGCAAGACTCCATCTCAAAAAAAAAATCAAGAGGTTTGGAAAGGACACGGGGTGCTCTAGGAGAGGGAGCAATGGGAAGAAGTGCTGGATTATAACATTATTTTTACTTTCATGATATGCTTTTCTGTAATTTTACATAATGCACAACCATCTTTCTTTTTTACCTACCTGCCAATATTTTTTATCTATTGTCTGTCAGAATTTCCTTCCATGAAGGAAGATGAGTTGGTGAATGTACCTGTGTCACCAGGAATCTCAGTCCCACCAACCTCTCCATAGGTTACACTGTTGTTTATATATTTTCAAGATTTGTTTTTGATACCCATATTTCCCACAGTTGCTTAGTCATTCTATAAGGCAAGAGGTTCTCTCCTTCCTACCAGTCCTCCTGTCCCTGACTTCACCCAGCTCTCCAATGGCTAGGTTTTGTTCAGCCTCCCATGGGCCCCATCCAAAGTTGGACACCATCTTCCCCAAGGGCTTTCACGCATGTGAGCACCTCTCCATGGCCTTTATACTTGAAGAATGATCTGCCTGGATTTTATGCATTTGGGTCACATTTTTTTTTTCCTTAACACTTTATATATATATATATATATATATATATATACACACACACACACACACACACATATATATATATATATATTTTTTTTTCTCTAGTGTCTTTCAAAAGTGAGTATTTGTGGAGAAAACTAAAGCATGTCTTATTTTTCCTCATTCACGTGACTTTTTCTCCTTGGATACTGAAGAATTCTTTCCATAGCCACAAAGTTCTATAGTTTTATTGTTTATATTAGAACCATCATTCTATAGTTTTACTGACACATCTTAACGTTGGTTGGTCTGATTCAAGTTTCCTGCAAAATGGGAGTCACTTTTTACATTAATTTCCTACGGCTGCCTTAACAAACAGCCACGAACTGGTTGGCATGAGATAATATACATTTATTTTCTTGCAGTTATGGAGGCCAGAAGTCCAAAATCCAGGTGTGGGCAGGGCTGCACTTCCCACAGAAGCTCCAGGGGAGGGCCCTTCTTGTCTCTCCCAGTTTCTGGTAGGGGCTGGCAGCCCCCAGGCTTCCTGCTCACTTGCTGCTGGCCGGGTCTCTACTTGCTCTGTCCATCTTCAAGGCATGCCGGCCTCCAGGCCTCCTCGCTGCCTGCAGAGCTGGCTCTGTGACATCTTCTTTGCAGCCAGCTTAGGATTATCACAAGAGCAAAAGCCACTTCTATGGCTGATGTGAAAAGAGCAAGGCCCGGGACCTAAACTATCACTGGGAGGGGGCTCCAAAGTACGACGTGTCCAGCACCCAGGCTGGAAAGCACCAAGGCTCAACCAGCAGATACCTCGCCAAAGCTGCCATGAGCTGCCATAGGGAAGGCACATGGCCCTGAGTCTTCACCACTGTCTCCGTGTTGAGGATTTAAATGTTTGCTGGAGGTGAGATGAATTTTGAAGTTGCTTGGCTAAAAGGGGGTAAACAGGGAAAGGAGAGGGGTAAAGAGGTAAAGGAGAGACAGAAAAAAACACACAAAATAATTCCTTTACAAGGCAAAGCAGAGAATATTAGGCCTTGAGAAGAGGACAGTGTGGATGTTAGGCAAGAAACATCAATCGCCCTAAAAAAATAACTAATTGCACAACAATAGGAAATACATTTTCTTGGCCATTAAAAGTCACAGATAAGAACAGCTATAGATTGGGCCGGGCGCAGTGGCTCACACCTGTAATCCCAGCACTTTGGGAGGTCAAGGTGGGCGGATTACGAGATCAGAGTTTGAGACCAGCCTGACCAACATGGTGAAACCCCATCTCTACTAAAAATACAAAAATTAGCCTGGCGAGGTGGCACGCACCTGTAATCCCAGCTACTCAGCAGGCTGAGGCAGGAGAATTGCTTGAACCCGAGAGGCGGAGCTTGCAGTGAGCCGAGATCATGCCACTGCACTGCAGCCTGGGCGACAGAGCGAGACTCCATCTCAAAGAAAAAAAAAAAAAAAGAACAGCTACAGATTTCTGAACAAGATCAGCCTTCCTCCCTGTGCCCACTGTCCATCGTGGAAGCCATTTCATAACCGTTTCTGGGTCTTGCTGGTAACTCTGCACTCAGCAGCCCAGGAGACCCAACACCCGGCCAGCCAGGCTGGCAATGCACATCCATGCTGACTGCGACCGCATAACTAGACAGAGCCAAGACAGGAACAAGACGTGCCCTCCACACAGCAGCCCTAGTGACGGGGGAGACATTTCACCCTGCTTCCCTCCACCTGAAGTTCCTCCGCAACCTCTGCATCGTCTCGTGACCGGAGCTCTTTCTCACATGCCCAGACCTGGTCCTGCCTCTCAGGGATGTCACTCCCCTCTGCAGAGGCAGGGAACACAAATGCAGAGAGAGTCAGACCAACGTGCAGACTGCATTCTTTCACACAGGTGATTTCTTCTCATTGCCCAGGCATTCAGCACAACCATATCTTTCGTGGCAGTTCCAGCAAAAGCTGGTTTTCAAGAAGGTTCAACTCAGAGTCATGGCTCGGCAAAGCTGGTCACCACTATGGTAGTTCCTAGAGTATATGATCTGATAGTAATGACCCCAAATAAACAAGGCAGCCACAAAGTCAGGCAAGCGATGAGTCTCCAGGGGACAGTAAACGCTCTGGACTGTGTATCACATCATGTGTCTGAGCGGCCCACAGAAGCCAACACCATTTTCCGCGTGGTGACACTGGAAATGGATCTTTCTCGTGTTGAATTCTAGCCAAGACCATTACCCACTTTTGCAAGTAGCCTCAACCACAGAGATAAAAAACAGTAATGCTACCTGCTCTATAAATTTCACACGAGGCACTCTGAAACAATGGAAAATTCAAACACTCAGGCTGTGGGTTCCTTCCAGGTTCCTCACCTCACGCCACATGCCAGCAATTTAATCTGCCCCTCCCTTTATTCTAGGAATTTCCAAAATTATTTCCTGCCTCTTCGGGTTCAACCTCACGTGCATGTATGCATGTGTTCATACACACACACCAGCCTAGCCCTGGGCCGTGTCCCTCCAGCTACGTAAAAGGTCATTGAAAATATATATTCTCAAATTCAGGGAATGTTCTGAACTTCCAAACAAAGCATAACTTAAAAAGACTCAAAAGCTCGTACGATAGACAGATCCCCACTTTACCACTGAGGAAAACAGGAATGCCTTGGAGATGTGAAATGGCCCAGGGAGATCCTGACGTCCCCATCCCTGTTCCTTGCTTCCTTCCTGATTCTAGGGAGCCTCCCATAGAACTCACAGTCCGTTTTTCCAGAACACAATCACAACTAAGAAAAACCTGTTTTCCAGCAGAAGCTGGAGTCTTCTACCCTGATAATTACTGGCTTTTAACTACTCCAACCCTGCCGCCAACATCAGCGGCCTCGAGGGCCTTTGCAGGGCAGATGCAGGTCCTTGCTGTGCTGAGCCTGGGGCGGGGGGTGAGAGCAGCAAAGATGATGGTGCCTGTGTCCTGGCTCCTGCGGAGTACAGAGTCCAGTAGGGAGAACGGCCTGTCCACCAGGACCTGCCCTTAAAAACTGTCTGTGTTCCAAGCTGCCAGAGACCTAAGGAGGTGGAACTGCAGGAACTGAGTGGCTAATTTCTTCTCACCTTCTTAAAAATCACAAAACCCAAAACACACTCCGTCCAGCTACTGTTCCTTCTCCCTTCACAGTCAAGCATCCAGCAGTGGGCCACTTCCCATCTCAATTCCTCTCTCCCTTTGTCTCCTCCACCTGCAGAGATGGAGCTTCTGCCTCAGCTCTCCATGGCCAGCCAAGCTCACCAATGACCTCCATGCTCCAGGCCCACGGTCACCTCCGAGCTCTCCCCTGACCTGTCCAGCCTGCAGGCAGTGCTGGCCACAAGTGACCAGTCCCTCAGTGAAGCTTTGGAAATGTGCCCTCCTGGTTTGCCCCCTCAGTCCTTCCTTCTGATCTCTGCCCTCCCCATTCCTCTTCCTCTAACTTTACATGGTGTTCCCAAGGCTTCTGTGCCCCTGTGCTGGGCACATCACTGTCACACAGGAGTCTGTCTTCTCCAAATAAAGCCCCCAGCACCGTGTGCCCTCCATGAGAGCTGACAGTAGGCTTTTAACTACTCTAACCCTGCCACCAACATCAGCGGCCTCGAGGGCCTTTGCAGGGCAGATGCGGGTTCTTGATGTGCTGAGCCTGGGGCAGGGGGTGAGAGCAGCAAAGATGATGGTGCCTGTGTCCTGGCCCCTGCGGAGTGCAGAGTTCAGTAGGGAGAATGGCCTGTCCACCAGGACCTGCCCTTAAATGGCTCATCTCTTTGTCACCAGTACCTCAGACAGTGCCTGGGAGCATAGTAGGTGCTCACTAAACAGTTGTTGAATGAATAAATGAAAGTCAAGGTTAGAGAGACATTCATGCAGTGAAGAGCAAGTGGGAGAAACACACATTCCAGGCAAAAGGAGGGTGGCTTGTTCATTTCTAAAACAAATCTCTTGAGCACCTACCAATTATACAGAAAATCTGAGAGTAAAAGGGTTTAGATGATCTATTCCAGAAGATGTGTGAAAATTCTATGCCCCCACAATGGAAACTGTTCGTCTTTGGCATAGACTTCCTTGACAATATGCCCCAGTTCCAGCAACCCCACCCAAAACTGCATAATCAGATTTTACAAAATAATGATAAAACAGGGATGACCATTACGCACACGTCACAGGGGGTGGGAACTAGACATGTCCTGAATGTGAACATCTTCCTGCTGTGTCACAAGCCCTTTAAGAACAATTCTACCCTCCCGTCAAACAAATTCTGTCCACACTTCACTGAGCAGAACGACTGAATGCACGCAGGGCTTGGGGTCCAATCTCCCTCCACCACTCGTGCCAGTGCCTGGGTGGGTTCCTCTCTCCAGGCCTCTCTGCACCCTCCTCTAGGAAAGGGGGCGATGACCATTCTCGTGGGGTGCTTGTGAGAAGTAAATGCTGTGACACATGCTTCTCACAGTGCTGGCTCACGGCGAGTGAGCAAATAAACACTAGTGCCAGTTCCACGTGCAGTTTTAGCCAGCAAGGTGGGAAAACTGAGTAAACTGAGTTCAGCTCCTGGTGACCAGGGACACACAGTCCACAGCATCCTGTGGCACTAAAACCTCTGGACAAGGAAAATGGCTGATTCTGGAGCAGTTTGATTCTAAAGGATTCTTCCTGAAGAATCCTTTAGAACTGTTCTTGGAAACAGTCAAAACTTTCTCCCCATGCCAGGCCCTGCCCAGACAAAGCTTGCTTTTTTTTTTTCGAGACGGAGCCTCACTCTGTCTACAGGCTGGAGTGCAGTAGTGCGATCTCAGCTCACTGCAACCTCCACCTCCCGGGTTCATGCCATTCTCCTGCCTCAGCCTCCCGAGTAGTTGGGACTACAGGCACCCACCACTATGCCTGGCTAGTTTTTTTGTATTTTAGTAGAGACTGGGTTTCACCATGTTGGTCAGGCTGCTCTCTAACTCCTGACCTCATGATCTGCCCACCTCAACCTCCCAAAGTGCTGCGATTACAGGTGTGAACCATTGCGCCCGGCCAGCTTACTCATTTTTTAAAATGGCATGATTTGTGAGGTTTTATATTCCTTATTTTGTTTTGATGCAAGTAGAAACCACCTGTCACCCTTTCTGCCCGTTGGCTGAGAGTAAATGATAAACCGTACACAGGCGGTTACCTTTGAGATCCAGGCTAAGTCCTGCATTCCCCAGAAGGCCTCCCAGCTGCAGCTCTGATTTACTCCTCTCAGACAGCTCATGCCCTGATTTTTGGTGTCCAGGGTTATCTCGTGACTTTTATTGTTCTCTAATTTCATCCCGGTTGCCTATCATTCCTCTCAATGAGCTTGTAAATTCCTTAAGAACAAAGCTCTTCTTCTTAGTCTCTTTTTGAGGGTACCCACAGTGCCTACAACTAATAGGAGTTCACTAATCACTTGTTCCTCAAGATGAGGATGCACATCCGTGAGCCCTACCTGGGAGCAGAGAGAAAGCCAATTAGGTCAACAAATCTGCCAAGAAGTTGGAAGTAGCTGGAGAAAGTTCAACAGGCCAAACTCCTAAATCATGTGTGCAAAGAATTAATTTAGATTTTCTAGACGTGGCTAGGGCAGGCTAAACTTAGTCAACTTCCCAGCTGCTATACAAATAACCACAAACTTGTCTCTTAAATGTCCAAGTATAAGCAAAGCTAGAAGCAAGAAGACAGCAGAGATTGCTGGTGGCCTACCCGTATTCCCTGGGCACTAACCTTTTGTAACCTCAGGAGTGAGATTATCTAGTGTCCAAGTTAGGTCTGATGTGCCAGAGAGTGAATGCCCCTGGGAGCAGTCCTCGACCAAAAATAAACAGCTGGTGGGTCCAAACCCTTGCTCCCCTACTCCCCAGGCAAACAATTTGGAGTAGTCTCTGTGCCATCCCCCAGAAGCCCTTGGTGGGGTTGAGCCCCAGATGTGCACTGCAATAGCCCACTCTGAGTGCACCCTGTATTGACCTCCTTCTCCCTTCCTACCTCACTTCCCTGCCCCCTACCAGTGTCTCAGGGTAGGGAGAGTGAGAGAAGTTTACTCACACAGTCCTCACCTTATGCTCTGCTGTGGTCTGAATGTCTGTGCCCTGACCCCTAACTTTGTATGATGAACCCTTATTCCCAATGTACTGATATTAGGAGGCAAGGCCTTTGGGAGGCAATTAGATCATGAGGGTGGGGCCCTAAGAGAGAGGATTAGTGCCCTTACAGAAGTACCTGAGAGTGCACTCTCATCCCTTTTGCCATGTAAGGAGACAGAGAGAAGGCACTGTTTCTATGAAGCACGAAGCCCTCACTAGACCTGAATCTGCCAGTGTCTGGGTCTTGGACTTCCAGCTTCCAAAACTGTAAGAAATAAATGTCTGCCATCAATAAGCCACCAAGTCTAAGTTATTTTGTTATAGCAGTCCAAATGGACTAAGAGAAGCTTTCTAAAGGCCAAATATCCTTCAACTCAGAGACTATGAAATAAACAAGAAAACAGTGGTCGAGAAAGCCAAAGAGCCTCCTGGGCTAGAAGCCACGGTCTAGTCACCAATCTGCCACCTGGATGAAACCTAAACAGACTGTGGACGTCTCCCACTGTCCCTTCTTAATCTCTGGTTGATGCATCGGGCAATAACCCTACAGAAAGCCATTTGCTAATTGTTGCAATAAGGTAAAATGTTGCATTAAAGGGAAAAACTGGGTGATTCATCTAGTTAGTGATTAGCAGCCTGAGATTTCTCAGATATTACTCTCTCTTTTTCAGCAGGTTAACAGATAGGAAAATTAGCAGATAATTTGAATAATGGCTCATTTAACACAACGATTCCTAATTATATTAGCAGCCCATCTGCTGAAGTCTGCCGGCAAGCCGAACCCACAGTAGCAGTGGCCTCTGCAGCCCAGCCACGCGGGGCTGTTTGCCCACAGTTATTACATATGATTGTAGGCACTGATTCTGTTAATCAGGCTCTTTCAGTGCTTCAGTTCTAGAAATGAATCTCATTTACTTAAACACATCTTGTTGAAGAAAGCAAAAATAATTGCCATGCGCCATTTCTCCACAATCTAAAATTAAGGTTGTTTTTATGAAGGAGGGAGGGGGAAATCATTTTCAAAGAGCACCACTTAACACAAACAGATGTTACAGAACTTAGCTAAGAGGAGCTTGATTATACAATTTATTCCGGCTGTGTGTGCACGTGTGAGAGTGTGAGCCACTTCACTATTGCTGCACAGGCTCCTACTAGAAAGACACATGTTGAGAGACACGTGGATACTCTTGGGAAAACCACAACTGCCAAGTGGATGGTGGCAGGCGGGGAGGAGGGGAGTGGGGGAGATGGGCTTGGCTGCCTGATTCTGGAATGTGGTGGTTTTCCACCAAATGCTTAGCATTTAGCAGTGTTCACTTAAAAAAAATCTCAACACAATATTTATACATTTGGGAAGGTGAAAAGAATACCTTCTTATAAAGGTGCAAGGCAGCCATCCTCCAGTCTGGGAAGTGTGCCTTTGTGCAAGACCAGAGATAGACACTTTGAAGGAGGAGGGGTTGGGGAAGGAGCTCTATGCTGAATAGGTTGGCTAAATATACATATGCAGCAGGTTACAGGAGGAACTATGAATATTCATGAAGGTGGTCCTGACGCATGCATATTGAACATCCATGTTACATGCCTCCTGTGTTCACTCTGGGGTGGAGTCTTAACATTTAAATGTATCACAATGAGGCCCTAAGTGTCAAAAATGTCTTTTCGGGACTGGAAGGCACTGAAGTGAGCAGCCTCTGCAAACCAGCAAGAGCCAGTCCACAGTCAGGGGTCTCTTATCTGGAGGAGGTTCCTGAAGTCAGTCTCCTGCCCAATCAGAGCTGTGGCCATGGCTGTGGAACGGGGTCAGTCAGCCTCTGTGGGTGGATGAGCTGCAGTCATTTGAATCTTGCTTATCTCGGGGCTGGTGTGTGTTTAGCTGCTGGAGAAAGAGAAGACGCTGTGGCGTGAGAACAGAATCCGTTCTCCAAGTGTAGAGTACGCAGCTCAACCCTTGCCTGGCGTGGCCTGAGGTGCTGCTTATAAGTTGGTATCTTGTTGCCACAAACAGTCTGTTCTATTCTCTATTTTAACATTAGTACTGGTCAGTTGTTGTACCTAAACCATAAAAGGGAGAAAGTGTAACACAGTGTATCTGATCTCCTGTCCCATCATGGCTGAAAACTAAGTTTGTAAGGGTTTTTTGTGGGGGGTCTCCTTGGCAAAAAGAAGGTTTGTTCAGTTGGTGGGGGGCTTAGGAGTTTACTTTTAGTTGACAGCAGGTTGATACCAACTGTGGAGGTTGAAGTTGAGGGAGCAGTATTTAGGGTGTAGGAGGCCCGTTTTAAGAACCTAAGAGAAGGCCGGGAGCCATGGCTCATGCCTGTAATCCCAAAACTTTGGGAGGCCGAGGTGGGCGGATCACGAGGTCAGGAGATCGAGACCATCCTGGCTAACACGGTGAAACCCTGTCTCCACTAAAAATACAAAACATTAGCCAGGCGTGGTGGCGGGCGCCTGTAGTCCCAGATAATCCAGAGGCTGAGGCAGGAGAGTGGCGTGAACCTGGGAGGCGGAGCTTGCAGTGAGCCGATATGGCATCACTGCACTCCAGCCTGGAAGACAGAGCAAGACTCCGTCTAAAAAAATCAACAACAAAAAAGAACCTAAGAGATCACTCAAATCCAGGTCCCCAATTCCTAATTCTTCTGGACCTGGGAGCTGTCACTATCTCTGCAGCTGAAACCTCGTTCCTGGGGTGATGAGGTGGTTAGCCGGGAGGGGGACCTCCCTGAGTTTTGAAATTTTCCAAATAGCACACATCCCTTAGGAAGAGTGTAAAGGACATATTTCTACAGAGGGGAGAGGTTTCATCCCAAACCCACAGTCAACGCCCTTAAAGATATTGGGAACTACGTCCTTTCATAACATTCACAGGATGCGAGTTTCACGTTCATTTCCTAGCCATGGTCCCAGGATACACCTGCGTCTTCTCCACACAGGAAAGAATAGTGACTTCCGGGTGTGCTGGACTGATTCTAACCCCAGCTCAACCTCTTGTTGGCAGCAGAATCTGAGGTTTGCCACCCTCTCTGAGCCTCAGTCACCTTGTCTGTACACTGGGCTAATAAAGAGTGTTGCTCTGAGCCTTGCACCTTGTCCTGCCTCTAGAAAAGCGCCTGGCACAGTGGTGTTTGAACTTAAAGAGGGGTAGTGCGGCTTTCTCTCGTTACAGGGCTGTTTCTCAAATACATCACTCTGCAGAACAAGGCATGCATCAAATTATCTGCCAGACTGGCATTCCTTATCTCTGCATTGCTGCTAGTCTGGACACAGACCAGCAGTGGCCTGCACAATCTCCGCGACCCAGCGGTGTGTTCAGCAGTCCTTCCATGGTGCACATGGGCTGCGACCCAGGGTGGACGTAACCACACGATAGAATGTTTGGGAGCAGCCTGAGTGTCAGCAGCACCTGTACGTGGCTGCAAGAGGCAACGTTCCAGTTGAGAATGCTCCAATCCAAGGGCCTCCTAGGCTGTCGTGAGGATGCCTGCTTTTTAATCCCGCCCTGGCAGGTGGTCGCTTTGCCCCTGGCTGCCCAGCTCTCCTGATCCAGGTGCTGCCTCCACTGAGCTCCTGCCTTCCCTACCCCTAGGGGTTGTTTTTCTCCCTCTGGTTGCCACCTTGGTGTACAACTCACATCTTTCGGTGATGGCTGACCCAGGCAGAGATGGAGAGCAGAGGGCAGAGCGGAGTGGCAGGAATTAAAACAAAACACCCCCATCCTTAGCAGCGCCTGAGCCCGCAAACCCTCACCCTGTACTCCTGCCGTCCTGCCCCCATCTCCCACTGCATCAGAATCAGAAGCCTTCTGGACATGGGAGAGGCACTGCAACCCGCAGAGGTAGTGGCAGCCACTCCCATGTCCAGAAGGCAGCTCCTCCCTCGCGTGAACTCCTTATCATCTCCGAACAAACGGGGACCACATAGACCTCGCCCTGGGAACAGCCTGGGCACCTCTGAAGTCCTCTCTCCTCTCTTCCCAGCCCGGCTCGGGTGAGTGGAGGGAAGCAATGAGGATGGACTTTCCTGCTGATAGGATTTCACGCCCTCTCCCACCCCCAGAAGGCACAGGCACCCCCAGTCACAGGGGCTTTAAATACTGTTTTCGCCCCTGCAGAAGACACCGTGAGGTCCCGCGTGCACTGCCCACATCCCCTTCTGGTGGAGGCCAAGGTGTGGGGAGAGCAGTCACTTGGAAGAGAAAGAGAAGTTAATCCTGTAGGCCACCAACCTTAGAGGTGTGTCTGCGGGTTTTCTCACTCTTGGTCACATTGTTACATGTGGGTGGTGACTTGGTTTGTTCCACTTAACGTCCTAAGGCTCTGTTCCTCCTTAGGTGGCTGTGGATGGGAAATGACTTTTACCTGCATCCCTCTCCCTTCCTAAGGCCCTAGTGGTATGAGCTTGGTCCGTGGCTGCCTGGCCAGTGATAGGCAGAACCAAGGCCAGAATCAGGCAATGTCACCACTGTAATCGGGGCCACAGAGCAGCACGCCTGAAGACAGGGTGTCCCAGCTGAGAGCACTGGCTGCTTGCCAAGAGACTGCATATGACTCGGTTGCCTTCAGGGATCACCACTGTCCAGGGTCTGATTCTCGCTCTGCCTCTTGGATGCAGAAACCAAATGTGGACTGAAAGGGGAGCAGCCATAAGCAGCCTCATTCCAACCAAGCTTCCGCAGATGTGGGCTGGAGGCCAGAGAGCCTGTGTTCCTTTGCAACAGGGGATATTCAGTGACAGGTGAGCTGGATGTTTTCTTCTGCTCCAACGGCCCTTCTGAATACAGTGTGCACCAGGAGGGAGATCAGTGGGGTGGGATTGAGGAGGCAGAGAGAGAGAACAAGGGGTGCTTTCTCTATAGAGGATGCCACTGTCCCACTCTCTCCCTGGGACTGGAGTTTCCCTGGAAGCCTCTGAGGTTACACAATCTGTCTTCCAGCAGGATGCAATCCCACTGACTAAGGAATGAAGACATATTTAAACAGTCATGTGTGAGCGCATTCACTGATGCCAATAAAAACAATGATCCTTTCCCCATGCAAGAGAAAATTCACACTCAACCACTTTTAAGAAAACAAACTATTAAAAAGGACAAAGAGCTTTGACCTTCATACTTTGGTGATAGCTGGGGAGGGGGATAAGTAGAATAACATTTCTATTAACAGGGTTAGTTAGCATTTTCCGTTCCCAAGTGACAACTAAAGCCACCCCCAAAGAACCCCCAAGAACCCATTACGCATTTCCGAAAATTTTAGGACATGTCATTTTACCTAAAAATTAGCTCTTTCTGCACATTTTCTAAAGGGGTGTAATCAAATTCTTATCAAAGGTGTAATGTCTTAGTTCTCAAGATGTTTCTGGAGTTTCACTAAATGTTCTCTTTTGCTCAAGAGTTGATGACAGCAATTGAAGAGCCACTTCAAACCTGAACTCACAGAAAAGGAACATCATTAACTTTACCCTGGTTGCCAACATTCAAATTTTGTCACAATTTCAAATAAATGCAAAAAAAGAAAGAGATAAGGCATATACACCTGCTGCAGCATCAGGCAAGACTTTCAAGTTACTGCAATTATAAGATGGTTACTCCTTGCAATTATTCTAGATATTAACATTCATTTTTTTCTAACACGTGGTAAATACACATAACTTAAAATTGACCATCTCAGCCCTTTTTAAAGGTGAAGTTCAATGGCATTAAGTACATTCACATTGTTGTGTAACCTTCATCATCACCCACATGAGGAACTCACTTCATTTTACAAAACTGAAACCGTTACCCATTAAACGACTCCTCACTCCCCATTCCTGCAGACACCACCCTTAATGTTTCTGTCTCCATGAATCAGCCTTCTCCAGGGACCTCACATAAATGGAATCATCCAGTGCTTGTCCTTTTGTAACAGTCTTATATCACATACCATAAGGTCTTCAAGGTTCATCCATGTTACAGCATGTGCCAGAACTGTCTTCCTTTTTAAGGCTGAATAATATTTCATTATATGTTGTTAGGAACTGATCGTTTGTGTCCCCTGCCTTTTACTGCAATCCTAATCCCCAAGGTGGTGCTATTAGGAAGTGGGGGCTTTGGGAGGTGATTAGGTCATGAGGATGGAACCTCATGGATGGGATTATGCCCTTATAAAAAGGATGGAGGAGCCCTCTCACCCTCTTTCTGCCATCTGAAGATGCAATGAAAAGCAGGCAGTCTGCAGCCCAGAAGGCGGCCCTCGTTGGACCCTGACCATGCTGGCACATGGATCTTGGGTTTCCAGTCTCCAGAACTAAGAGAAATACATTTACATTATTTATAAGCCACTCAGTCTAGGGTACTTTGTTAGGGCAGCCCACACTAAAACATATGTATAGACCAGAATTTTGTTTATCCGTTCATCTGTCCACAGACACTTGTGTTGTTTCCACCTTTTGCTATTGTGAATGATGCCGCTATGAACACAGGTGTGCGAATATCTCTTCAAGACCCTGCTTTCAGTTCTTTGGGGGAGATTCATTTTTTCAATAAATATTTATTTCGAATAAATATTAAGTGAGCAGCTACTATGTGCCTGGGTCATAGAGATGAAGAATATACAGCGTTCCTCATTGAATTCATGACCCGATGTTAAGACGGAAGACCAGCCTTCTCTTTCATAACAGTTTTCAATTCCTGTGGAATTGGCTTTTGGACTGGTGAGGGATGAAGTACAAGCAACTACAGACAATTCATGTGAGATTTTCCACTCAAAATTTCATTTCTCCTCAGCCACTCAACACGCTTAAAAATTAGCCCTTCTATTTATTATAATATTTTTCAAGGCAACAGCATAAGTATACTATATAAGACACAACAGAAGTAGGAAGGTAAATTTTCTAATGGGGAAATGAATTTTGCCAATCGCACAATCTGTTATTTTCAATCACACGCAAAGATAACGGAATAATAACCATATTGTATTTAAAACTGACCTGCTGAATAGCCTTGCAATTCTACCACATTTTAGAAAAATGAATCTTCATATCTAGAATAATTGCAAGGAGTAACCATCTTATAATTGGGGTAACTCAAATTTATCTCATCTATGAAAATACATTATAAAATATTGATTAAAGGGCTTTGAAAGCAGAAAATGTGATTTAATTTCTAAGTGTTGAAAAGGTGCAAACACTTCTTAGAAACAATGACAATTATATGTGAGTATGCTAATGATAATGACAGATAATCTACAAATCCTAGTACTCACCTGAACGTGGAATGCTGTGCCCTAGCTTTACAATGAAATCTTCTTAGAATCTAAAATTTCATCTTTGTTTTACATTAATCTTTTTGCATGGGATCTGATCGGCCCAAACTTGGAATGTGCAACATAGAAAATCTATTGTGTTCAATTTGCTACCCTTTGCTAATTTCAGGCCAGCCATTTAAGAAACAGGCTATTTGTATGTGGCTCATATAAGGCTTTGATGTTTTTTTCCATGTTAAACCCACAAGAAAAAAAAAAGTATTTTAATAGGCATATGGTGATCAAATATATCATTCTCTTCTAAAAAGACTTTCTTAAAGCCTTCCAAGGGAATTTCTCACAAGAAAGCATTAAATCTCTAGTGACTGACCTCTACATTTTTACGGTGACCAGGTATTTTGAAAGAATGCTAACCCAGAAGAGAAATGACAGATGCATCCCTCCTTGGCTTCTATTGCCAGCAAAATACAGATGTTTTCTTTAATTATGGTATAGAAAAGTCATAAAGAAATCTTTCAGAACATTCTAGAGACAGGAAAAATGAAGACGACTTGGAGAAAAAACTGCAACATATTAACCTTGGCAAAGTCTTCAACATACGTGTGAGAGCCCTTGAATGTGAGTGTGAAATATGTTTGCTGGAGCAGCAGTGGAGACAGGTACTATCCACGATCCTAGCTCCAGCCCCTCTCCATGGGCACAGGACCACCCCACTCAGTGCCCACTCAGGACAGCATGCCCCTAACTCCCCCTCTCTTCTGCATCATCGGTCTTTCCCCCATCTCCCAGGATCACTCCCCCTTATTACACATGGGACATTATATCTCCCATCTTGAGAAAGAAAATGCAAACTCTTGGCCGGGCGCAGTAGCTCATGCCTGTAATCCCTGCATTTTGGGAGGCCGAGGTGGCCAGATCACCTGAGGTCAGGAGTTCAAGGCCAGCCTGGCCAACATATTGAAAGCCCCTCTCTACAAAAAAAAAAAAAAAATTCAAAAGTTAGCCAGGCGCAGTGGCAGGCGCCTATAATTCCAGCTACTCGGGAGGCTGAGGCAAGAGAATTGCTCAAACCCAGGAGGCAGAGGCTGCAGTCCAAGATCACACAACTGTACTCCAGCCTGGGCGACAGAGCGAGACTCCATCTCAAAAAAAGAAAAAGAAAATGCAAACTCTTCACCCCACATTGTCCTCCAACCACAGCCCTCTCTGTTCTCATCCACAAGAAATCCCCTTGAAAGAGCTGAATGAGCTCACAGGCTCCAGATCCTCTCCTCCCTTTCTCCCTTGGGGCCACCACCCCCTGCAAAAAAAAACAGCTCTTCTCTCTGTAGCAATGTCCTCTCCAGCCACAGCTGACCTGCTGAGGTGGGCGGATCACAGGGTCAGGAGATTGAGACCATCTTGGCTAACACGGTGAAACCCCGTCTCTATAAAAATACGAAACTCCTTTCCTCCCTGCCCCGTGTCGGTCTCCCGTATCCTGCCTCACCAGACTCCTCCTCCTTACTGACTCTTCCTCACCTCCCCCACCTCTAAGTTTTGGGGTGTCCTGGAGCCTGTGCTGGGACCTCACCTCCTCTCCCTAGGCTCAGTCCATGGGAGCATGTGTACCATCAGGGCTATGAATGCCACCTCTGTGTAGCGCACTCTCAAATCCAGGTGTCTCTGGGCCCAGCGGCATGATCAGCTGCTGCAGGTGCTCTGCCCATGGGTGTTAGGAACGGCATCTCCATTTGGCGTTTCCAAAACCACACTCCTCATTCACCCTCGCAGCCAGGCAACTCTCATCAACAGCACTCCCCCTCCTTCCTCAAGCCTTCCTCCCCACAGCTCACCTTCCATGCTCCACCCCACAGGCTGCCTTGGGTTCCTCCAGCACAGGAGCACAGCTCCTCCTCAGGGCCGTCGTGCTGGCTCTTCCTTCTGCCTGGACACCCTTCCCCATGCACCTTGCTCTCCCATCCCTCCTTTTTCAGGTCTCTGCTCCAGAGCTCCCTCACTGGAGATAACGTCCCTGGCCATAATTATGAATTTGTGACACTTCCCTACTGCTGACACTCCTTTGCCAGTGTGGTAATGTTCTTCATAGTATCTATCCCCCTCCTTTCATAGTCTCTATCACCCTGCCTACAACATGTTGTCTTGCCTATCCCTTTCATTAAAGAGTAAGTTCCAAGAAGGCAGGATTTTTGCTGACTGTTGCACCTACTGGATGCTTGGTGCCTAGAACAGGACCAGGCAAGTATCATGTGTCCATGAAATACCGATTTGTCAAATGTTTGCAGTCACATGCGGATTACGGTAACTTCTCCACCAAAACAATAACCAAACTCAGTCACTGCACTAGATTTTATTAAGAAACATGAAAATCTTCAGGGTCATCATTTTGTCCTGGCTGATCACTGGAATCACCTCAGACACTTAAAAATATATATACATCTCCAGCCCAGAGAATGCTGCCTGGAATCCATATGTTTAACCGGGTCCCCAGGTAACTGCTGACCAGCCAGGTCTGGGGAGCACCAATTGGTCCCATCTCCCAGTGACTACACTGCTGTCCATCAGCACACAGAGGTGACAGAGTTTCTGCTGGGTTTCTCAGTGATGGGAAGTGCATTACCTTAGGACCTAGCTTGTTACAATTTTTTTTTTTTTTTTTTTTTTTTGAGTCGGAGTCCCACTCTGTCGCCCACGCTGGAGTGCAGTGGCATGATTTTGGCTCACTGCAAGCTCTGCCTCCCAGGATCACGCCATTCTCCTGCCTCAGCTTCCCAAGTAGCTGGGACTACAGGTGCCCGCCACCACGCCTGGCTAATTTTTTGTATTTTTATAGAGACGGGGTTTCACCGTGTTAGCCAAGATGGTCTCGATCTCCTGACCTTGTGATCTGCCCGCCTCGGCCTCCCAGAGTGCTGGGATTACAGGTGTGAGCCACCACGCCCGGCCACTTGTTACAGTTTTAGGGCATATTTTTCACCACGTTCTCCCTTTCTCAGTTTAATTGTACAGTATTTGTTGAGGACCTGACCAGGGCCAGGAGTGATGGCCTATCCTGAAATAAACAGCTAGTGAAAGGGACTTGGTGCCTGTCCCCAGGAAACTTCCAGTTGGCTATTTCCCATCCCCTACTGCTTGCCAGCAGACCCCAGCCTGTCCTCTGCAATAATGCTCTCTTCTACCTGGCTGGCAGCTTGCTGAGTGTAGAGTGTTTCCTGCCTAGGACCCATGGCATCCCTCTTCTGGGGTGGAGGTGGGTGGGCTGTACACCCCCTTGAAATCCTCCAAGCATTGGTCATGTGATATGATTTCCTGCTCCTTCCTCATCCCGGCAGCATCTCAAAAACTCATCTGGAGTCAATATCCAGCCCTCACACCACCTTCAACAATCCCCTAATCAAACATCTAACCATCAATTTCTGCACATGGCAACTAAGCATTAACCATAACAACAAACAGCTCACTACGGTCATGCCTGATCATTTAGCACAAAGACTTTTGAAAATAATGTATACTGAAAACTGTCTTACATGATTTCACAATTTCCTAAAACAGAAATTATATAAAAACCAATATCAGACAAAGATGGGATGTGCACTTAATATTTTTTAGCATCCCAATACACTCTGTTCATCTAACACCAGGCCTTCAGTGGCTAGCATTCAACCAAAGTTTTGAAACAACCAAATTTTAATTTTAATCATTGACAATGACCCTAAAACATGCTGGGTTTGCTAGTTTGGGAAATACTGATTACTGCTTAAAACCCTCATCAATTAACTCAAACATTTTCTCCCTCCACTGTCAACACAGATTTTCTTTGGAAAAGGGCCTAAGTGCAAACTTTAAAAAAACCCATTTCACCACATAATTTCCTGAATTTAGATTTACACACAAAAGGGTCTTGCAGCTCTTTGGGAGGATGTTCATATGTTCCTAACTAGCTGTGCGTTGCACCTCTCGGCTCTTGGACCTAAGAGGGATTTGAGTTGACTACTCCATCTTAAATCTTCTCTCCCCCGAGGAGCCTGCCAGGTTTTGAAGATCAATGAACTTCCCAGATGGAGGCCAGACAGTAAGAGTCACAGCTGAAAGCCTCATAGGTTTTAAGTGCTGGGTTTTGTATCAAACATTCCAATCCTTTTTGCTTCGAGTGCTCAGAAGGCAGGCAGTTCGATGGTCTCAGCCCTTGGATAACTGGCTATAAAAGAAGCCATAACTTTCAGATTCACCTGAATGTCACAACTTGGCCCCAAGTGGATGTGTCTTGATTTGTGAAAAACAAACTCAACTCTATTTAATGCATTTCTCTTAAAACCACCTCTACTATGATCAGAGCTGTAGGGCTGCTGGGACACTGTGGATACTAAGTATGTATCTGTTATATTAATATGCATTTCCCAAAGAACAAAAAACTTCATATGATAAACATTGTGCATGGTCCAGAGGATAAGGCAGGTATGGTATGGCAGCAGAGAGGCAACTGTGTCCCTGAACGCCCTCCTTGTCTCCTCATTCCTGCCCACATAAAATGGTCTGGTGAGCAATGCCCAACTAAGAAGGCTGGGACCAGGATACCTGAGCAGTGGAAGCTGCAGGAGGCTGTGAATGCGGACAGTGGCTGAGCTGGCCTGGCTGTGCATGCCTGAACCCAGTAGGGGCCTAGGACAGAAGTGGGTTTCTGAGTCAGCGCAGGCTGCCAGAACAAAGCACCGCAGACTGGGCAGCTTAAACAACAGACACATATCTTCTCATGGTTCTGGAGGACAGAAGTCTCAGATGAAGGTGTGGGCAGGTGGCCTCCTGCTTGGCTTGCAGATGACCGTCCTCTTGCTCCTCTTGCTGCTGCTTCACATGGCGGTCCCTCTGCGCACATCCCTGGGTCTCTCTGCATGTCCTATATGAGGACACTTGTCAGACGGGATCAGGGCCCACCCTCATGGCCACATGCTAACTTCGTGACCTCTTGTAAGGCCCCAGCTACAAAAACAGTCATATTTTGAAATAGTGGAGGTTTGGACTTCAACATATAAATTTGAGGGACACAATGCAGTCCATCACAGGGGGCCGGGCTAGCACAGTGCAGGGAAGAGGTCCTGAGACCTGCAGAACATGGGGTTTCAATCCAAGACCTCATGGGTGCACCTAATCCGACATCCATAGTAATAGAAGATAGCAATGAAGATAGCGGAGTCCACATTCGCTTGACTTCTAAGTTTCTACAGCCCAGTCCATTCTCTACAAACCGAGGTCAACTAAAATCTGAATTTAAATGATCAAAATATCTGGACAGACTCATAAACTAAACAAAGTTTCATTCTGAAATAAGGATCACCAGCTGTATTTATCAGAGTCCAACCAGAAAGAGAATTCTACTCCAGCGCTCCCCAGAAGAGGTTTTGATGGAAGGGCTATTCGTGGAGGTGTTAGCGGGGCATAAGAGACCCGCAACAATGGCAGCCATCCCCGCCCCTGGCCTGAGGGGGCAGGGCGCACACCACTTTGTCTGCCAGTGAGAGCAGGGCTTGGAGAGGCCCCGCTTTCAGAGGCTGGAGGTGAGGAGGGAATCAAAGCCTGGCTAGAACAAGTAGGAAAGGTGAGTGGGATCCATGCACTGGCTTTTCGCTTGCCCTTCTGAGCTGAATTAGAAGCCAAAAGAAAAGGAAGCCTGAACCACTCTTGGAAGCTGGCCTCCCTGGCACAGGACAGAAGGAAGCTGCCCCAGGAAAATGCCCTACTCCTTGGGCAACCACAGGGGGAGGACATTGGGTGGTGCCACTTTCACTGGGGCACCCAGACAAGACACTTCCAGTCCAGGTGCTGGGCAGAACCCCACTGCCACCCCCAGCGGCATCCTCAGCACCTTGCGGACCCCTGAGTAGCTGCCAGCAGAGCTCAGTTCTTCCTCCTCGCTAGCCTTCCCCTCCTCCCTGGAGCCCCCTCCAGAAGGAGGCAGGGAGGGAGGGTAGGAAGGCACAGGTGGAGGAAGATGAGGAAGAGACTCCGGCAGCCAGCTCCTCCCGGCACAAGAAGGAAAGAGGAGAAGATGCTGGGCAGCACCTTGACCTCTGAGAGGGTTCCTGTTGAAAAAGAAGGTGGTGAACCATCATTCTGAGCAAACTATCGCAAGGACAGAAAACCAAACATGGCATGTTCTCATAGGTGGGAGTTGAACAATGAGAACACTTGAAGATAGGGTGGGGAAGATCACATACCGAGGCCTGTTGTGGGGTCGGGGGCTGGGGTGACGGATAGCATTAGGAGATATACCTAATGTAAATGACGAGTTAATGGGTGCAGCACACCAACATGGCACATGTATACATATGTAACAAACCTGCACGTTGTGCACATGTACCCTAGAACTTAAAGTATCATAGATAGATAGATAGATAGATGATAGAGAGCACACAGAGAGCCACCAACAAATCACCCAAGTTGCCTAGAAGGGTGATGGTTATTTGGTTGAACCTCCAGAAGGCATCTGTTTTTGCTAGCAGTACTCATTAAAACTAAAAACAAAACAAAACAAAACAAAACAAAGGCGGCGGTGCTAAAACTCGAGTGGGTGTGTTCACACCAGCTAGCTGGAAACAGGAGTCAAATACACCACCTGCAGAGTAGAGATTGCATGGAGATCCCTGTTGGAAGCTGATATTTATGCTTTAAAAAGATTGTTCAATTCTATCTGGAACTGCTTTGGTAGAGGAGCTTATTGAAGCAGGCAGCCAGAGAGCCCTGTCAGGAACAGACAGGTGAATGCCTCCTTCCTGAGCATCTGTGATGTTCTAGGATCTAGCCTGAGTACCCAGATACATTGTGACTCAACTCAGAAACAGGCCATTTCTCTTGAATCAGACTAGCCCCATCATTCCCTGCAAGGCTTCAGAATTCTCACTGACAAGTGACTTTGAAAATTTGGGGATAAACCGGCCCATCAAAAAAGATATATTTTGGGGGCTGGGCACAGTGGCTTACGCCTGTAATCTCAGCACTTTGGGAGGCCAAGGTGGGCGGATCACTTCAGGCTGGGAGCTAGAGATCATCTTGGCCAACATGACAAAACCCTGCCTCTACTAACAACACAAAAATCAGCCGGGTGTGGTGGTACATGCCTGTATTCCCAGCTACTCTGGAGGCTGAGGCATGAGAATTGCTTGAACCCAGGAGGCAGAGGCTGCCGTGAGCCAAAATTGCACCACTGCACTCCAGCCTGGGCCACAGAGTGAGAGTGAGACTCTGTCTCAAAAATAAAAATAAATATTTTTGAGTATTTAACTTCTGTGTGTGTATATATCTACCCCTTATGCATATCCTCCCTTTGTACATCACATACATTTTGAAATTTATAAAACACACAAGAGGCAGCTTAGTACACTGGTTCAGGCACGCAGTGGGAGATCAGCCAACCTGCTTTCAAATCCTGGCTCTGCCCTCATGAATGGTGTTACCTCAGCCATATAGCTGATCTGTGCTTCAGTTTCCTCAACTGTAAAATGGAAATTAGGAATAGTCAACTTTCAAACTTTCCTAATGTTAATCAGTAACACTAGCAAACTAACCGGAAAGTACTGCTTATCTCTTTCTTTTTTTTTTTTTTTAACACAAGCAAGATTTTTACATAGATAGAAAATTCTGTTTCCAAGTTAAGGGTTCAAAAGTGGTTATTTTTTATTTTTATTTTTTTTTGAGACAGAGTCTCGCCCAGGCTGGAGTGCAGTGGCGTAATCTCGGCTCACTGCAACCTCTGCCTCCTGGGTTCAAGCGATTCTCCTGCCTCAGCCTCCCAAGTAGCTGGGACTACAGGCACATGTCACCACACCCAGCTAGTTTTTTGTATTTGTAGTAGTGTCAGGATTTTACTGTGTTAGCCAGGATGGTCTCAATCTCCTGACCTCATGATCCACCCGCCACGGCCTCCCAAAGTGCTGGGATTACAGGCTTGAGCCACCGCGCCTGGCCACAAGTGTTTTTATAGGTAGCAAACTTAACTCCATTTGGTAGTAGAAATCAAATAATGATGTAAACATTTACAGATATCATCCTCAACAGACTTCTCCATAACAGGAGATTCTACGCTTCTCACTTAGCATTAAAATATCATCTTAAAGGGACCTGCTCTGTGTTTATTTTTTTCAATATCTACTAAGTACCATACCACTGCCAGCCACTTGCTATCACCATAAATGTCAGCAAATCTGGAACTGTGACTTACTGAGAAAAACATGTAACTAATCTTTAGAGACCATGTTTCTATTTTCTTTAATAAAAAAAAAAAAAAAAAAAAAACGTAACTGGCTGGGCATGGTATCTCACGCCTGTAATCACAACACTTTGGGAGGCAAAGCTGGAAGGATCACTTGAGCTCTGGAGTTTGAGACCAGCTTGGGCAACACAGTGAGACCCCATCACTACAAAAAATTAAAAATGAGCTGGGTACGGTGGTGTGCACCTGTGGTCCCAGCTACTCGGGAGGCTGAGGTGGGAGGATGGCTTGGGTCTGAGAGGCTGAGGCTGCAGTGAGCAGTGACTGTACCATGGCACTCAGCCTGGGTGACAGAGTGAGACCCTGTCTCATAAAATAATATAAAAGACAAACCAGACTGATGCCAATCAAATCCTGGAAACTGAAGCCACCAGCAGGGTGCAAGCAAAAGAACATTGAGGGAGCACCAGCTGTGCTCACTGAGCTGCAGAATCAGCGATCCCTAGGCCCCAGACCTCCACAGTGTGTCACCATCAGTGAAGACCAGGACACTTGGAGGGTGGACCAAACGAGGTTACCTGTGTTTATCACAACTTACTAAAGCCAAATTATTTATTGCTTTAGGCAAAACAAATTCAGACATTCTAATTTCTTCCTGCATCCTCTAACTTTGGGGACCTTTGTGTTTTGCAGTTTCCTGGGAGAGATACGTCCACGTGCCATATGCCACCTTCTTAGGTGAACAGTGGTAGACATCCGTCCTCTTTTCTCTACCTTGCTTTTCTCACTTGCAGTATTTAAAGATATTCTCAATCATTTATATCATGTTCGATGGTGTAGATTTACCATAGTTTAATCAACGAGTCCCCTTTCAAAGCACATGTGGGTTATTTCTAATCATGTGCTATGGCAGTTGTGCCATGGTGAACAGCCTTATGAATTGCTTTTCATATTTTTCCCCAGTGGAATGTTTGTATAGACTTTCAGAAGTGGATTTTTTCTTTTTTTTTTTTTTTTTGAGACAGAGTCTCACTCAGTCACCCAGGCTGGAGGCTGGAGCGCAGTGGTACAATCTGGGCTCACTGCAACCTCCGCCTCCCAGGTTCAAGTGATTCTCATGACTCAGCCTCCCAAGCAGCTGGGACTACCGGCGTCTACCACCATGCCTGGTTAATTTTTGTATTTTTTTGTTTGTTGTTTTTGTTTTTTAGTAGAGACAGGGTTTCACCATGTTGGCCAGGCTGGTCTCAAACTCCTGACCTTAAGTGATCCGCCCGCCTAGGCCACCCAAAGTACTGGGATTACAGGCATGAGCCAGTGCGCCCAGCCCAGAAGTGGATTTCTGAGTCAAAGGATAAAAGTATGTAATTTTGCTAGCCATTTCCAAATTCCTCTCCATAGAAATTATATAATGGAATAACATTTTAATAGAACCCTCTCTTGCCATACAACTGCTTTCTAACAAGCCATGTAAGTTATACTTCTCCACCCTTGAATGGAATATTGGACAAAGTCTACATTTTCCAAATAGCTTTGTGGTCATACATTTGATTTTAGGCATCTTGAGTCCAGTCCTATCTCATATCAAAGCTTCCATCTGGCATCCAACGTGACGGGCCTGATTTAGGCTTGGCGGTCTATAGTCAGGGAAGAGAGGTGTTGTGGTTGGATTTACTGCTGTTTCCCCACCTTGCTCATGACTATGCCTCTGACTTCACCAGGATTGAAACACGGAGAATGGAGGTGTGAGGGGCAGGAAGTTTTGTATTTGACTGCACAGTTGGTTCACTCTAGGCGTGGCTGACTTCACTAAAATTGAAATAGAGAATGGAGGTGTAAGGGACGGGAAGTTTTGTATTTGACTGTACAGCCGGTTCACGCTGGGCATGGCTGGTGTCCACGTGCCAACCCTTCCCCTTATGGGTACTCCAAGCGTTCTTCTGAGCCACTGCCTGGACATATCCCACCTGCAGCTTCCTGACATAGACAAAACCTCAGGTGGCCAGCCGGGGACTTATCACTCCCTCCTTAGTCTCTACCACCTGACAGTCTAACCCAGACGTCAGCAAGCTTTTTCTGTATAGGGCCAGACAGTAAATATTGTAGGCTTTGGTGAGACAGTATCTGTGTCAACCACTCACCTCTGCCATTGCAGTATGAAAGCAGCCTCAGGAAATATGAAACAAACCAGCATGGTTGTGTTCCAATAAAACTTTATTTATAAAAACAGGCAGCTGGCCAGATCTGGCCCACAGTCCTTCCTCTGCCTACCTCTGGTCAACCCCATATTAACTCCCTTTGGTGCTCTTCTCATGGTGAAGGGCTTGACCCATTCCTGATGACCAGAGTCGAGATCCCTTTAACTGGGTCCACTTCTTCCCTGCTGGATATAAGTGCCCTGCCTGCCAATAACATCACCAAAGACAACAGTAAACAGAGTTTCAGATGTGTCCTGCCATGCTTTGCTGGCTTTAAAGATAGGAAAAGAATGGAAAATTGCCTTAAGCTACTTTATTATTATTAAACTATTTTTTTTTTCTCAAAAAGTATGAGGGTGAAACATTTGGAATATATTTTTGGCTACAAGTAAAGAGAAAATTACAGATTTAGGATGGCTCAAATATATAAAGGAAGCCTCTAGTGATATCAGACCAATATCTCAAAAACACCAGCATCGGCATCACTGCTGTTCCCTGACCTCTCTCCCAAAGTCAGAAGTCAGCTATCTCTGTTAAGGGCCTTGTATTTTCATTAAAGTCAGAAAACGGGGGGAAGTATTATCTTGGCCACACTTGACAGTTTTATCAGGAAAACATAAGCTTTCCCTAGAGTCCCCCAGGAAACTTCCATTTAGGATTCACTGTCTGCAGCTGTGTCCTTTGTTGCAAAAGCAGCTACAGCGAAAAGCTTCAGGCCAGAGGAAAGCGAGCTGAGAAGGTGTTTTATTCAGTCATCCAGCTGATATGGTCAGGTTACATGGAATCGTTTTCCTTGCCATGTTTCAAAAACTAGACATGATAAGGTCAGGTGGGCATAGCTACCATAATGGACAGCAGAGGCAAAGCTGCAATCAGAATAGTCTGACTCGTGTAGAGCTCTGGCATTGGTTAATTAATCACGGTGTTCCTAGAAGTGAAATTGATAGGAAGCCGACTGCATTCCTACTTAATTTATACAAGCAGAAAACTTCTAGGTCAAATGGACAAAAGACTAATTTGAATTATAAAAACAGAGAATCATGGCCCTTCAATCAATTTCCAGACTTGAACCAGTTTACAGACCCAGAACCCTTTGAATGAAGGGGAGGTCGGTTCCCCTTGAGGAAGGATCCCACTACATTACTGACAATTTATGCAGTGAATCTTTCTCCCATCCTTCCCCAAGGAGACCTCCGGCCTTTTATCAGAGTAACTGTGCCCTGGGGAAAGGATGATGATCAGACATTTCAGGGACTACTAGACACTGGCTCTGAGCTGACGTTAATTCCAGGGGACCCAAAATGTCACTGTGGTCCTCCAGTAAAGTAGGGGTTTATGGAAGTCAGGAATTAATGGAGTTTTAGCTCAGGTCCAACTTACAGTGGTCTGGTGGGTCCCCGGACTCATCCTGTGGTCATTTTCCCAGTGCCAGAATGCAGAACTGGCACAGATATACTTAGCAGCAGGCAGAACCCCCACACTGGCTCCCTGACTGGTAGGGTGAGGGCTATTATGGTAAGAAAGGCCAAATGGAAGCCATTAGAGCTGCCTCTACCTAGAAAAATAGTAAATCAAAAACCATGTCGCATCCCTGGAAGAGCTGCAGAGATTAGTGCCACCATCAAGGACCTGAAGGATACAGGGGTGGTAATTCCCACCACATCCCCATTCAACTCTCCCATTTGGCCTGTGCAGAAGACAGATGGATTTTGGAGAATGATAGTGGATTACTGTAAGCTTAACCAAGTGGTGACTCCAATTGTAGCTGCTGTACTAGATGTGGTTTCATTGCTTGGGCAAATTAACACATCTCCTGGTACCTGGTAGGCAGCCATTGACCTGGCAAATGCCTTTCTCTTCATTCCTGTCCTTAAGGCCCAGCAGAAGCAATTTGCCTTCTGCTGGCAAGGCCAGCAATACATCTTTACTGTCCTACCTCAGGGGTATATCAACTCTCCAGCTTTGTGTCATAATCTTATTTGGAGAGACCTTGATCTCTTTTCGTTTCCGCGAGATATCACACTGGTCCATTACGTTGATGACATGGTGCTGATTGGATCCAGTGATCAGGAAGTAGCAAACACATTGGACTTGTTGGTGAGACATTTATGTACCAGAGGATGGGAGATAAACCTGACTAAAATTCAGGGACCTTCTACCTCAGCATAATTTCTAGGGATCCAGTGATATGGGGCTTGTCAAGATAGTCCTTCTACGGTGAAGGATAAGTTGCTGCATTTGGTCCCTCCTACAACCAAGAAAGAGGTACAATGCCTAGTGGGCCTATTTGGATTTTGAAGGCAACACATTCCTCATTTGGGTGTATTGCTCCAGCCCATTTATCAAGTGACCTGAAAAACTGCCAGTTTTGAGTGGGATCCAGAACAGGAGAAGGCTCTGCAACAGGTCCAGGCTGCCGTGCAAGCTGCTCTGCCACTTGGGCCATATGACTCAGCAGATCCAATGGTGCTTCAGGTGTCAGGGGCAGATAGGGATGCTGACTGGAGCCTTTGGCAGGCCTCCATAGGTGAATAACAGTGGAGGCCTCTAGAATATTGGAGCAAGGCCCTGTCATCTTCTGCAGATAACTACTCTCCTTTTGAGACACAGCTCTTGGCCTGTTACTGGGCTTTGGTGGAAACTGAATGTCTGACTATGGGACATCAAGTCACCATGTGACCTGAACTGCCTATCATGAACTGGGTGCTTTCTGACCCATCTAGCTATAAAGTGGGTCATGCACAGCAGCACTCCATCATCAAATGGAAGTGGTAAATAGACGATCAGGCTCGAGCAGATCCTGAAGGCACAAGTACATTACATGAGGAAGTGGTTCAAATGCCCATGGTCTCCACTCCTGCCACCCTGCCTTCTCTCCCTCAGCCTGTACTGATGGCCTCACGGGGAGTTCCCTATGATCTGTTGACAGAGGAAGAGAAGACTAGGGCTTGGTTCACAGATGGTTCTGCACGATACGCAGGCACCACCCGAAAATGGACAGCTGCAGCACTACAGCCCCTTTCTAGAGCATCCATGAAGGACAGCGGTGAAGGGAAATCTTCCCAGTGGGCAGAACTTCAAGCAGTGCACCTGGTGTGCACTTTGCATGGAAGGAGAAATGGCCAGATGTGCAATTATATACTGATTCATGGGCCGTAGCCAATGGTTTGGCTGGATCATCAGGGACTTGGAAGAAGCATGACTGGAAAATTGGTGACAAAGAAATTTGGGGAAGAGGGATGTGGAAGGACCTCTCTGAGTGGTCAAAAATTGTGAAGATATTTGTATCCCATGTGAGTGCTCACCAACGGGTGACCTCAGCAGAGAAGAATTTTAATGATCAAGTGAACAGGATGACCCATTCTGTGGACACCACTCAGCCTCTTTCCCCAGCCACCCCTGTCATTGTCTAATGGGTCCATGAACAAAATGGCCATGGTGGCAGGGATGGAGGTTACACATGGGCTCAGCAACATGGACTTCTACTCACCAAGGCTGACCTGGCTACGGCCACTGCTGAGTGCCCAGTTTGCCAGCAACAGAGACCAACACTGAGTCCTTGATATGGGACCATTTCTAGGGGTGATCAGCCAGCTACCTGGAGGCAGGTTGATTATATTGGATCCCTTCCATCATGGAAAGGGCAGAGGTTTGTTCCCACTGGAATAGACACTTACTCCGGATATGGGTTTGCCTATCCTGCACGCAATGCTTCTGCCAAGACTACCATCTGTGGGTTCATGGAATACCTTATCCACCATCATGGTATTCCACACAGCATTGCCTCTGACCAAGGCACTCACTTTATGGCTAAAGAAGTGTGGCAGTGAGCTCATGCTTATGGAATTCACTGATCTTACCAAGTTCTCCCCATCATCCTGAAGCAGCTGGATTGACAGAATGTTGGAATGGCCTTTTGAAGTCACGATTACAATGCCAACTAGGTGACAATACTTTGCATGGCTGGGACAAAGTTCTCCAGAAGGCTGTGTATGCTCTGAATCAGCGTCCAATATATGGTCCTGTTTCTCCCATAGCCAGGATTCACGGGTCCAGGAATCAAGGTGTGGAAGTGGAAGTGGCACCACTCACCATCACCCCTAGTGATTAAGTAGCAAAACTTTTGCTTCCTGTTCCCACAACATTACGTTCTGCTGGCCTAGAGGTCTTAGTTCCAGAGGGAGGAACACTGCCACCAGGAGACACAACAACGATCCCATTAAACTGGAAGTTCAGATTCCCGCCCGGACACTTTGGGCTCCTCCTACCTTGAAGTCAACAAGCTAAGAAGGGACTTACAGTGTTGGCGGGGGTGACTGACATAGACTGTCAAGATGAAATCAGTCTACTGCTCCACAATGGAGGTAAGGAAGAGTATGCATGGAATACAGGAGATCCATTAGGGCATCTCTTAGTATTACCATGCTCTGTGATTAAGGCCAATGGGAAACTACAACAGCCCAATCCAGGCAGGACTACAAATGGCCTAGACCCTTCAGCAATGAAGGTTTGGGTCACTCCACCAGGGAAAAAACCACGACCTGCTGAGGTGTTTCCTGAAGGCAAAGGGAATACAGAATGGGTAGTAGAAGAAGGCAGTCATCAATACCGGCTACAACCACGTGACCAGCTGCAGAAACAAGGACTGTAATTGTCATGAGTATTTTTTCCTTGTTTTGTTAAAAACATGTTTGTGCATGTTTATACTTGTACTAAGAAAATATCTTCATTTTATTTCCTTTTTCCTTTAGCATGTGACATAAGATTTATAGACTTCAAATCAGCATTTAAGTATTGTTGACTTTATGTAATAGTATTTGGGTTGGGGACTGGTGTGTTTCAGGTTGTACAAAGAATAGTTGTATTATGTTAGGCATAATTATGACCTCATTATTGTCTTTATTTGAAGATTATGTATGATCTCAGGAGATGTGTATGGGTTCAAGTTGACAAGGTGCGGACTTGTGATGGTTAATACTGAGTGTCAACTTGACTGGATTGAAGGATACAAAGTATTGATCCTGGGTGTGTCTGTCAGGGTGTTGTCAAAAGAGATTAACATTTGAGGCAGTGGGCTAGGGAAGGCAGACCCACCCTTAATCTGGAGGGCACCATCTAATCAGCTGCCAGGGAATATAAAGCAGAAGAAAAACATGAAAAGGAGAGACTGGCCTAGCCTCCCAGCCTACGTCTTTCTCCCATACTGGACACTTCCTGCCCTTGAACATTGGACTCCAAATTCTTCAGTTTTGAGACACAGACTGGCTCTCCTTGCTCCTCAAGTTTGCAGACAGCCTATTGTGGGACCTTGTGATTGTGTAAGTTAATCCTTAAAAAACTCCCCTTTATCTATATCTATGTCTATATCTCTATCTCTGTCTTTATCTCCTATTAGTTCTGTTCCTTTAGAGAATCCTGACTAATAAAACAATGAAAATATTTTCTATACCTTGTTCTCCATACAGTCCTTAACTTCCAATCAAATTTTAATGCTTCTCTCTTAAATACAAACAGACAGCCAATAATCATGAGATAGTTGAGGAAAGTCTCTAGCATGAGACACAAAGACCATGACAAACACACCGAAAAAAGGAACTTGGAGGAGACAGATAAAAAGCAGGAAGCAGAAAGCAAATGTTAAGCAAAATCCTAATTTTCTCAGAGAAATATGAGAAGATGTGCAACTTTGAAACAAGAATAAGGTGAAAACAAACAAACAACAACAACAACAAAAAGAGAAGCATTCACAGAAAAAGAAAGTGATCCTGACAACTAAAATATGGGTGGCAGAAATGAAAATGGAGAGGAGAACCAAAAAGACTGACAAGGGAACCAGAGAGACCAGACTAGAAGGTGCAGCATCTGAACAATGGGAGGTCCAATAAGAGAGAATAGGCAATTACTAGACAACTTCTCAGAAGTGAACGTTATGAGTTTCTAGACTGAAAAGATTCACCAAGTACCCAGCATTTTTTTTTAAAGACCCAGACTAAGACACATCAACAAGAAATTTCCAAATACCATGTAGAGAATATTTCACATGTCTCCGGAGGGAAAGAAAACAGTTCATATACAGAGAATCAGGAATTACAATTGCATCAGACTTATCAACAGCATCCAGGAAGAAGATAATGTAAAAATACCTTCAAAACTCTTAAGGGACACAAGAAGATGCTGTTTGGCCACAGGAGCAAGACTGCGGGCCTCCAATCAGTCCTCTGGGCAGGCCTCTGAGGCAATTACAGGGCTAAGGAACCAAGTAACCAGTGTGGCATTGGCTGTGCTAAAACCCAATGGCCCCAGGAAGAACCCTGTTGATGCTGGCTTGGAGCATGAGGCTTAAGGTTGAGGTTGAGGTTGAACAGGCCCCTGTGTAGAGGCTAAAGCAACTCCATCCTTGGATGGCCACCACCGTGTTGACTTCTGATTGACCCCAGTTCCTGGAAGGCTTCTAAGGTTTCTGTTATCTATTGTTCCTTATGTAAGAGAAACTACTTATTGGTAAATCCTGCCCTTAGCTCAGACAATCCTGCCCTTAGGCAGATTCACATAGGATTCTTGCCTTTTCCTATGACTGCCCTAGACATTCCTTCCCTACAGTATGTAAGCCCTGGGTCTGGGGGGTGATGGGTGGGAATCCACCATCTCGTCTCGCCACCACTTGAGACACAGGCATGGCTTCCATTCATAAGTCCCTATTAAATATTTCTTTCTGAGAAACTGGATTTGGCCTCTTCCTCGGCCACTCGGCTTCCTTGGACTCTGGGGTGGTTTGCATAGGCCTGCCAACCGTGGAACACCCTGCCTTTCCCTAGGCCTGAACACAAATATTGGGAGTTTTCAATTCTTTACTTAGCCTCATGGTTCATAAACCCAGGCAATGAGGCATATGTCCACGGAGACAGAGATGAGCAGGCCCCAAGTGAAGCACCAGCTCAGACATGGAGGGGAAGACGTGGGTTCTGCTGGGCACAGAGTGATTCCGCCCTCTATAAATACGGCCCACAGGTGCCTGCAGCCCGACCTTCCTGAATGGCACTGCCTTCTCTCCTATTTGGGTGCAAAGAGCAAGAAGAAGGGATCATAGAAGTTGCCCCTGGACTACAGGGTTAAGCCAAAATGTACATCTATTGACTAATGGAAGGATAATAACAACATTACATACTTTTAAAATGTGTGTGTACTTAAGAACTGATGTTATACAGAATATAACCGAACTATTACATAGTAAGTTCTTATGTATACAAAAGCTGTGGGAGCTATACTTTGGTAAACTTTCTGATGGATTACATCTAAGTGGTAGTGGGTCAGGAATTTAACACTTGCTTGCAACTTTGCTGTGCTGCCAGTCACGAATACAAAGCCCAACCATTCTAAAGGGTTTGCAAGCTCTTACATTCAGAGCACTCAATTCTCAAAGGTGGTTTTGTGGTTGTTTATAACCTCAAACACAATCACCCTTTGCCCCCCACCCATTTTCTCTTGCTCAGTATCTACACACATCACATCTTCACCTTCCAGTAAAAGTTCAAAGTACTACATAGCAACGACAGACACACTCCAAACTCACAGACGCTTTCATGAGTTAAGATTCTAGAGCCTGTTAGCAGGTTGGGATTTTAAAGAACAGTTTTTAAACTCTGTTTTGTGATGCCAGGGGCAAAATAATGCTCTCAAATACAGTGGTAGAACATATTCAATCTTTCATTCCTCAAATATCATCCTAACTTGTGCCAGTCATGGTTCTAGCATACAGTGGCTGTTCTAGGCACACAGTAGCTGCAGCAAACTGCTGGCCACACCCTTCCTGGGCACTTGACTCTATAGCCTCTAAATGCAAGCACCTATGACTCTCTGCAAATGATTTCTTTGGCCAGCTATTGAGCCAGAAATCCTGAAGAGTAAACCCCCTGGGAGCTGCCCTCTGCCCATGGTTGGCAGGAGGGGGTGATAAGGCCCACCTGCCTTGCCCCCTAGTCAGCACAGCTGAGTCCATCTGATGTCACCTCTCAGAGTTCCTCAGCGGGCAGTGGGCCTCAGTGGCCCACATTTATAACCTCCTCCATGACACACTCTTACCTGCGACTCCTGGTGAGGCAAGAGGTGGGACTTGATTCCAGAGGCAGGGCTTGGACATAGGACCAAACTGAGAACTAGCTAAAACAGGTCAGGGCAGATGCAGTTTTCCATAGGACACACCCACCAGCATGCCCTGTCAGTTTACCGTTTCCATGGCAACACCCAGACCTTTCCATGGCAATGACCGAATGGTCCTAAAGTTACCACCCTCATCCTAGAAGTATCTGCATAAACCACCCATTGATTTGCATACAGTTAAAGGTAGGTATAAATATGATTGCAGAACTGCCTCTGAGCTGCTACTCAAGGCACACAGCCTATGGAGCAGCCCTGATCTGCAAGGAGCAGCATCTCTGGCGCTGCTGTACATAGCTGCCTCCACGAAAGCTGCTGCCTAACACCACCAGCTCACCCTTGAATTTTTGGGCAAATCCAAGAACCCTCCCAGCCTGAGCCCCAATTTTGGGGCTTGTCTGTCCTGCATCATCTGGCAACCAGCAAAGGGACAAGGACAGCAGAGACGGTGGCAATTGGCAGAGAGGCGAGACAGTGGAGACAGAGAGGCAGCAATTGGTGAGAGACAAGAGACAGCCGTTGGCAAGACAGCAAGAGACGGTGAAGCAGTCTGTGATTGAGGATGTAAGAGCCGTAACACGGAGGCAGTAACAACAAAGAGCTGCCAACACTACCGAGCTATAACCCTAACCAGTGCCTCTTTTCACAGCCATCATCTTTCCCTGGCAGATGGTGAAACTGAGTGGACAGCCACGTGTCCATAGTGCAGCTGCCTCGTGTGGGACCCACCGCTCCAACCAGCAAGCTTGGTGGGTTACTGGTCCCTGTGCCAGCCCCCTACACAGAAGCTGAGCACCCCCAAGCTGGGGAACCTGGAGACACCTGAACCCGGGTCCCACGTGGAAGACCGGTTGGCGCCATTTTGTCTTCTGTTGGATGGGTGGGTGTCCCCTTTGCAACCTCCACCAATAATATCAGGTAAGCTAGGAAATAAAAGCCTTTGGCTAAGTGGTCAGTTCCCCACAGTTTAGGTACCTTGAAGCACATCCTTGCCACCCCTTTACCTGGTTCTTTCTCCTCTGACTCCATTTTATTGCTCCACTTCGCTTTCATTTTCAGTCCTAATATGTATGTCTTGTTTGGAGTCTTATGTTTGCTTTTGACTTTCTGTTAACTGTATTTGGGCAATCATTTAAGGCAGGAAACTTGGTTGTGAGAGGTCCCCTGTTGTGTTGACTCTGGGATACCAGAGTCACATTGTTCTATGTTTTGTAACCTGGTCTTGGGTTCACCGGGTTGGCCGCCCCCTGGGTGCCCCAGGGTTTTTGGCACTGCTGTGCACTGCTGCTTTGGTGAGGGCATCCTCGTTGGCTGAAACACAGGCATTTTGGGTTCTCAGCATCGGTGTTATAGGCCACCCTCCAGATGCTCTGGGATTTTTAGCACTGACATTTCCTCTAGGATTGTGGGTTATACCCCTTTCACTAGGCCAATACTGATCTTGTCTTTTTCCACCCTGAAGTTAGGAGTATTATTTTCCTAATAGCCAGTTGCAGGCTCCTTCCTGTGTACTGTCTTATAACTCCCTTGCTTAAGCTGCTCTTGGTCAAAGGAATTGGGAGCTCCCAGGCTCCTGGCCTGGCAGTCAGCCACCTACAGTGGTAGACAAGTGGTCAGTCCAATAGTTTTTTCAGTGTCTCCACTACTGGATAGGTTCTCCAGCAAGTCAGAGCCTCTCAGGTCTCCCCTTGGGCAACGCTGTTTACCCCTTTCCCTTCCTCCATTTGTTTAGCCCCCCTCTCCACCCAACTCTGGATCTCTATGGAATTGAGGCTCAACATTCGACTGCCCATTTGCAGCTCATAATCCATTTTCATAACACCTTGCTATCTATATTTACACCTTTAAAGAACACGGGAATTTAAGAGGGAAAAGTAACTAGGCTTTTGCTAAACTTAGGCTACTTAAAACCCTCTGTAGAGATCCTTACTAGGCATGGGGACGACAAGGAGCATCCCAAGGGACTCGCCACTAGGGTGTCTTTTAAGCTATTGGAGCAAATTCAAATTTGGCTTAAAGAAAAAGAAACTCATTTCATATTGCAACACCATTTGGGTTAAATACAAGTTAGATGACGAATATATCTGGCCTAAACATGGTTCTATATATTATAATGATATTTTAAGATTAGGCTTATTTTGTAAAAGAGAAGGAAAATGGGAAGAAATCCCTTATGTACAGACTTTCATGGCTCTATACTGGATCACATTACTTCCAGGCATTAGAATGCCATGCATAAGGGAGCCCCAGCTCGCTGCTCCCCATAGAAAGTTTACAAGCCTCCCCAGAGTCTCTTCAGTCCCCCATTCCTGAGTGGGGGTTCTCACCAATTCTATGAAAGATTGCACCCCAATATCATCAGGCACCTTTCCCCCTTATCCAACTAGCCCTAGCCTATACCCTCCGCTGCCCAAGAAAATGAGCCCAACCAGTACACCAGGAGTGGGGCCCCATATCAGCCCCTAAAGTCAAGCCTGTGTCCGCTGTGGGAAGTAGCTGATGGAAATGAGGGAACGCTCAAAGAGTACATATGCCATTTTCTGTGTCTAATTGGACGTTATAAAAGGAAAGAATTGGCCAGTTTTCAGATAATCCAGAAAAGCTTATACAAGAGTTTGTTACGTTGACCATGTTCTTTAAATTGCCATGACTTACAAATATTGTCATCCGCTTGCTGTGCTGTGTGGGAAAAAAAAAGGAGAGGAAAAAGTGTGTGGTTAAGCCAGTCAATTATGACAAGGTGAAAGAAATAACTCAGGGAAAAGATGAAAATCCTGCCCAGTTTCAGGGTCATTTCGTTGAAGCACTCAGGAAATATACTAATGCAGACCCAGACACTCCAAAAGGGCAAGCTCTCCTGGGTACACATTTTATCATTTAATCTTCTCCTGACATTAGGAGGAATCTACAAAAAGCAACAATAGGACCTTCAAGTCCTACGAGACAATGCTTAAACATAGCCTTTAAAGTTTACAACAATACGGACAGGGCAAAACGGGAGTAAAAAGAAATAGCCAACACGTACAATTGTTAACAGTGACTTTAAGCCCCCTTCCCCCTCAGGGTTACTCATCTTGAGAAAATGTTACAAAATTGGCATCTGGGATGCCTGGACAAGAGCCCCTGACTTGGCGACCCCTAGGCCAGACTCACTGTGCATACTATAAGCAAAAGGGCCCCTGGCAATGAGAATGTCCTAACTGCTCTGGTGAGAGAGAACAATAACAACAAAAAACTTCCATCAATACTAGAGCTAACCTTCTTCTACTAGCCCCAGTGAGCTGTTTACTGTTCCAGAGGACAGCTTTCCACAGTGGCAGATAAGCAGCTGCCTGAACATTTTTCCTTGGTATTTCCACTGCTGGGTGCGTGCTCCAGTGGCTTGGGAACTCCAGAATCTCCTTTTGAGCAATGCAGTTTGCTCCCTCCCCTTTTCAGTTGATGCTATGGGATTCCCTGTCCTGCCTCTTCCTGTTTTCCATACCTATCAGGACAAACAAAATTTGACCAGGTAGATGGGTCCCAGCTCTGTAAATAACTCGAACCCAGTTGTCTTGTATAGGTTGTTTTATTTAATACGTTTCTGGGTATATGTACATGTACTGTGATATGTGTTGTGTTTAGCGTGCTATCAAATTGGCTTCTAGATAAAAGAACACTCATTCAACAAATAAGACTAGTGAAAGCTTATTAGTTTGAAGAGAATCTTGTATCTTCTAAAATTTAACTTTAGGATTTTTACCTAGGTAAGTCACTGATGTTCATAGGCTTCAAAATGGTTAAAATGGCTTTAAATGGTGACTAGCTTTGCATGGTATCTTGCTTCTCGGTGATCTACATAAAACAGTTAAAAGTGAAATAATTAAATACACATAAATGGGATATGCTTAATGTGTGGTTTAAAATCAAAAAGGTAGAATGGTTCTCATCTATAGAATGACAATGTCTAGTGCGAAGTTCACAATTTCTTCCTTCCTAGGTTTAAATAAAATGTGCTGAAGAAATGTATTCTTTATCGAGAAAAAAAGTCTAATCCAGAAGTTATTAAATGGGAGGTTCAAAACACAAGTGAACCAGTGAGTAGAAAAGAGAGATGTAAAGAACATTATGAATAGAAAATGTATTTTTTGTTTGTTTTGCAAGGAAGGATATAAAGAAAGAGTAATTTTATATGTGGAGAAATCTTGTAAATTCCTATCCTAGAGCAAAATAACTGGTTATTTAAGAAAGAGGTAGTATAGAACATGTTAGGAAATTCAACCACGTTGTAGATGGTCTGTGTAAGTCATCTGCACAGTGTGGATGAATGTGGAGGTGGGCGGGCACTCACTGGCCCTTGAAGTCTTTTTGAGCAGTATGGAAGCCAAGAACTAGAAGCTAAGAAATGGGGTTGTAAAACTGATTTGTCTATGGATTTTATTTGTTGAGCTGCTGTGGTCTTGGCTTGTAGTAATTACCTATATGAACATTCCACCTCCCCTTTAGAATTTAGGACAGGTTCAAAAGGTCCTCCAATATAAAAATAAAATACTGTCCTTCCCCACAAAGGAAAAGATAGCTCTCCTGTTCAACCAGATTAGTCTTGCTAAAACCTTAAAGACAAGGTAAAGACAAGGATCCCCCAAGAATCAATTACAACCAAAATGGAAGGGCCCTTATCAGGTATTGTTAAGTACCTCCACTGCTGTTAAACTTCAGGGGACACCTACTTGGGCACACAGATCCAGGATTAAACCTGTTTCTTATGAGTCACAGGCACAAAGGAAGGACACTGCAACCACAACCAATATCAGTAAAGCTTTGGAAGACCTCTGCTACCTATTTAAAATAATCAACACTCAGCCAGAAGAGGTAATGTAATGCTGTAGATGGGAACAGGAGCGTTAATCTTGCACTTCTTCCTGACTGTAGTACTTCTTTTCTATGGCTTTAACCAGCCACCTCCTGCTGGGAAACATCTCCTGTGGGTTTGTTGGATATAGAGGCCACTCTAAGACCCAATCAGATACCATGATGCCACTGTTAATTCTGTTTGCTCTTCTAATTAACTTAAGCCAGTGTGTATATGGAGAGGGAGGGTGGACACAATTCTACAGTAAATATTTCAAAAATTGTAGTATCATAGAATCATCTTTACAGTTGCTAGATTTGTCATCAACACTCCCAGGATAGAGAGTTTCATCTTCTGACCTACCCGGAAAATCTCAGGACCATGTCCCCAGACTTCCTAATTAACCATAGCAATCCCAAAATACCCAAACCCCTACTTGTGAAGTGGAACTCTCCCCCACTTAGTGGATCCCACCTGAACCCTGCTGTTTCCCTGCCCTGACCACTATTATCTGAATCCGGGAAGTTCGGTATATCTCCAGTGCACTCATAACTCTAACTTTTGCATCCACTCTTGCATTAATGACACAAAAGTGGAAGCGTCTCTGTGGTGCTCTGATCCAACTCCAGTTGCCAAGTTTCCAAGACCACAGGGAGGTAAATGAGATGCCATTTGTAAGTGAAAAGACCATATATGGTACCTTCCCCTGGGTAGGAACACACAAAGGAAAAACAACTGCCTGATCTGGGAAGGTGATAGTATTACCCTCTTCCAGAAAACAAAGATTGTTCAACCACCATCACGAGAACAGGCGGAAAATATCTCTGTAGACTCAACCTGGCAACGAAGCGTAAACATCACACTCGGCAGGGCTTCTGTTGGTGCCCCAGCTGGGCTCATTTTTGTTTGTGACCATGAATGGGAAGAAGTCACGCCCTATAACCACTCCAACTCCCTAAGGAGTCACTTCTTCTTTAAGGAATAGCTTTCCCTTGTATCTAAAAAACTTGGAACTGACGTGAATGAATGTTAGCCACTCTTGCCCCTCCAGGGGACCCAAGAATACCAGAAATAAGTGAGCAATACAATTAATTCTGGCAGGAATCAGGGCGGCAATAGGACTAGCAGCACCCCGGGGTGGCTTTGCCTACCATGAGTTAACGCTAAAGAACTTGGCTCAAATCCTAGAACCCTTAGCCACCAACGGAGGTCAGGCATTAAAGAGAATTCAAGAGTTCCTTAGACCTGGCAAATGTAGTTGTCGATAACAGACTAGCATTGGATAATTTACTAGATGAACAAGGTGGAGTCTTGTGCAGTTATTAATAAAACCTGCTGCACATATGTTTACTCTGGACAGGTTGAGGTTAACATTCAAAAGTTCTATGAGCAAGCTAGCTAGTTACACAGAAATAATCAGGGCACTGACCCCAACTATATCTGGTCAACCATCAAAAGTGCCTTCCCAAGTCTCACCTATTTTTCGCCTCTTCTAGGACCTTTGACAACTGTCTTGTTACAATTTTTTGGTCCTTGCTTCTTTAACCTCTTAGTAAAGTTTGTGTATTCTAGATTACCACAGTTCCAGAGACAATGCTGGCACAAGACTTCCAGCCCATCCTGTCCACTGACACGGAGAATGAAATCGTCCTGCCTCTGGGCCCCTTAGTTCAGGTATCCAGAGATTTTTACTCCTCCACTGCTAGGCAGGGCCTACGTCCATAAACTCAGCAGGAAGTAGTTACAGAAAACAGATCTCCGCCCTTCGGCAGCCCCCTTAAGATTAAGGAGGAGTATCTAATCTCTGAAGGGGGAATGAGGTAGGAGGTGGGACTCAACTCTGGAAGCGGGGCTCAGGCACTCAGACCAAACTGAGCATTAGCTAAAACAGGTCCAGGGCAGATGCCAGTTTCCACAGGACACACCCACCTGTGCCAAGTCAGTTTACCATGGCTCTGGCAACACCCAGAAGTTACCGCCCCTTTCCATGGCAACGACCTGACAACCCAGAAGTTACCACCATCGCCCTGGAAATGTCTGCATTAACTGCCCCTTAATTTGCATATAATTAAAAGTGGGTACAAACAGGACTGCAGAACTGCCTCTGAGCTGCTACTCTGGGCACACAGCCTATGGGGCAGCCCTGCTCTGCAAGGAGCAGCACCTCTGTTGCTGCTGTGCGCGACTGGCCACTTCAATAAAAGTTGCTAACACCACTGGCTTGCCCTTGAGTTCTTTTCTGGGCAAAGCCGAGAACCCTCCTGGACTATGCCTCAATCTTAGGGCTCACCTGTCTTGCATCACTGGGATCATCTCCCAGTAAGCTAGCCACACTTACATCCATGCCTCAGGGCCATTTCCAGAGAAACCAGCCCAGGACACTGTTGAATAACACAATAGTCTCTGGGGCCTTCTCTACCCCACCCCACACCGGGCACTGTCAGCTTGATTCTCCTTTTTAATTGCCTGTAAGCAGGTAGCATAATGTTTTCACATTCTTTGTAAGGCCTTTGTTCTACTAAAATCTAAACTCAGAGCACAATGTTAAACTAGATGAAAGAAGAGCTGCGCCTGAAGCACTGCAAACACTTCCCCACCACACATGTGCACTCGCCCTGACACCCTCAATCCCCCTGACACCCTCACTCCTCATCCTGACACCCTCACTCCCTGTGACACCCTCACTCCTCACCCTGACACCCTCAATCCCCGACACCCTCACTCCTCACCCTGACACTCACTCCCCGACACCCTCACTCCTCACCCCGACACCCTCACTCCTCACCCTGACACCCTCACTCCCCGACACCCTCACTCC